>NC_142870.1:3185000-3332500 GCF_051225735.1 Oryctolagus cuniculus
TGCTGGAGGCGGAGCTGGTGGAGGTGGGGGGGTGGGGAAGGTGTGGAGAGGTGGAGAGAAGGCGGCGAGGGCGGATGGTCCTCAGGCTCCTGTCACGGGGCCAGGGTGTCTGTCCCCCGTCCGAGAGCAGCTGGGAGGACAGGCTGGGTGGGCAGGGTGGTGGCTTCCCTTGACCGTGTGCCCAGAATCTAAAAGATTGCAGTGGCTCAGCCTAACCCCAGGCCCGTGTTTGCCTTCAGGGAAGGTGTAGGGACGCCAGTCACCAGGCAAGCATGCCGGTGGGTGTGGCCCCCTCCCCCAGGAGCCCCCAGAGTTAAACACCCCCACCCACATACCTGACTCACTGACTCACAGCCTGGGGGAGGCGGGGAGCCCCTCCCTCTCTGGGATTTTGCTCTAGGGGAGAGCAACATCATTACATTGTTTTTTTTTTTTTTCTTTTTTTCTTTTTCTTTTGACAGGCAGAGTGGACAGTGAGAGAGAGAGACAGAGAGAAAGGTCTTCCTTTGCCGTTGGTTCACCCTCCAATGGCCGCCATGCCCAGTGCGCTGTGGCCGGCGCACTGCGCTGATCCGAAGCCAGGAGCCAGGTACTTATCCTGGTCTCCCATGGGGTGCAGGGCCCAAGTATTTGGGCCATCCTCCACTGCACTCCCTGGCCACAGCAGAGAGCTGGCCTGGAAGAGGGGCAACCAGGACAGAATCCAGCGCCCCGACTGGGACTAGAACCCGGTGTGCCGGTGCCGCAAGGCGGAGGATTAGCCTAGTGAATCGCGGCGCCGGCCTACATCGGTTTTTAACTTATTTGAAAGGCAGAATAACAGAGAGAGAGAGAGAAGGAGAGAGAGAGTTTCCACCTGCTGGTTCACTCCCCAAATGGCTGCAATGACTGGGGCTGAGCCAGGACAAAGCCAGGAGCCAGGAGCTTCTTCCAGGTCTCCCATGTGGGTGCAGGGACCCATGCACTTGGGCCATCCTCTGCTGCTTTCCCAGGCGCATTAGCAGGGAGCTGGATAGGAAGTGGAGCAGCTGGGACTCGAACCAGAGCTCCAACCTGGGATGTGGGCGTCTCAAGCCGTGGCTTAACCCTCTGTGCCCCAGCTGCGGCCCAAGCTTCTGAGTTTGTTGTGATCCTGTTCACATATTTTGCGTTTGCTCACTGCACGCTTGGGTCAGATATATAGAAAAGCATTGCCCAGACCTGTGCCTCGGGGTGCGCTGGGCTTCTCTTAGTTTGACAGCTGCAGGTCTCGAGGTGCGGATGGGGAGAGCTGGAGTCCAGTTTCCTCCTTGGGCACATGGACACCGTGTGCCCCACCCCGCTGGTTGGAGACTCCGCCCACCACGGCGTTTCTGACTCAGTGGGAGGGGTATTCCGGTGGTCCTGGGTGGTGGAGAAGGGGGCGCACAACAGACCTGCGCCAACAGCACCTCCACCCTGAGCCCCAGGGCTCCCCCCTCACACACCTGTGTGCTCCTGCCCCAGCTGAGTGCAGATCTTACTTCCTGGTGCCCGCAGGGAGCGTCCCTCCAGGTCCTGAGGACGGGCTGCTGCCCGGGCTCAGACCACCTCCGAGGGACGGGTGGCATCCCCCTGCATGAGCCTGGGGGACCACTGGGAAGGCAGTCACGCCTCCACGTGCTCGTGTACACAGCACGGGCATCGGCCCCCTGCACAGGTGCAGATCCGTCATCCCCTCGGCTCCCCTCTGGAACACCCTCCCAGCTCCTGCCCCTCTACATGGGGTACAGGGCCTCCTCCTGTGTGGGCAGTGGGATGCTAAACCCAAATGCATGCTGGGATAGAGGGAGGGGCCTGCTCCACCTGCCTTCTCTGTCCAGCCTCCCCGCACCCCACACCCTCCTCCCCGCACCCTCTGCCTCTTCCGCCCTCACCCTCCCTGCACCCCACCCCTCCTCCAACCTTCCTTTCCCAGGACCTCACACCCTCCTCCCTGCACCCCCACACTCTCCTCCCTCCCCTCCCCACACTCCTGCCCCCTCCTCCCTGCACCCCCACACCCTCCTCCCTGCACCCCCGACTTCCCCTACGCCCCGCCCTCTCCCACCCTGCACCCTCTGTCCACTCCTCTGCCCTCCCCCTCCTGTTCCTCCTCCACCCTCCCCTCCGCACAGCCCACACCCTCATTCCCACACCCCCGCACCCCCACACTCCCACCCCTGCTGCAGGAGCTGTGGTGCAAACACCCTCAGGCCCATCCGTGCAGTGGAGGTGGAGACAGGGCTGGAGAAGGTGGGGGCTGGAGAAGGTGGGGGCTCCACATTTCCGCCTGAACAGCCCAGTCCCACGTCCCAGAGTCTCTGATCCCCACCAACACCAGGGTCTCGGATGAGACGGCCTGGCACGGGGGACAGGCCGTGGGTGCTGCCATCCAGGCCTCGGGCCGGCCCGACCGGCAGCCCCCCTGCCCTCCTGCCCTCCTGCCCTGTGGCTCTCACTGTCTCCCTGCTGCATTCGCAGCCTCGAGTGGGGCAGGGCTCCGGGAGGAAGCCAGCAGAGCCGACGTTCCCACCCTGATGGGCCAGCCTCAGCGCCCACCACCGCCTGCCCCTTCCCTGGGTAACTGGAGCCATTGTGGCTCTGGTGTCCCCGCCCACTTTCTCAAGGTGCCCCACCCCAGGGTTGCGGGGGCAGTTTTTGTGTCCATCAGAGACTGGCAGGAGACAGGCAGGGCCACTGCAGGCGTGAAACGGGGAGAATGCTGGGGCTCTTCGGGGCTGGGACCCCAGAGGGTGGAGCGGGGGCAGGCAGGAATCAGCACGCCTGCCTGTGGCCCCTCAGGGGGTGGGGGTGGGGCGGAGGCGCTGCTGCAGGGGGATCCTGGAGATGAGCCCCAGACACCCGCCTCCCCAGGGCCACCCAGAGCGGCCACGAGCCAGAGTCAGGCCGTGAGAGCCTGTGAGGCCTGGGCAGGGCAGTGCAGCTTCGGGGGCGGGGGTGGGAGAAACCCACTCCTCATCCTGGGCGCCCAGCCCTGAGCGGAGGGCGGGGTCTGAGCCGGGTCGGGCGGAGTCAGCGAGGGGGAGGGGCTCTTACTGAAACCACAGGTGGCTCTGCAGGGCCCGCACGGCCACCGTGGCCTGGCGAGGTCTCGGGCCACCATGCGGTCCAGTCGCCTCGCTCCTCAGATGGGAGCACTGCAGCCCAGCACTGCTCAGACCAGGACGAGGCCACCAGCCAGGACCCGACTCCACCGTCCCTTCAAATCACGCGGACACTTCTCTTAGTTTTAAAATTTTTATTTACTTGGAAGGCAGCGGTGGGGGGGGGGCTTCCATCCATTGATTCACCCCCAGGTGTCGTGGGGCTGGGCTGGGGCTGAAACCAGGAGCTTGGATCCCTCCCCAGGCCACACTCTGCCTCCCAGGGTCAGCATTAGCAGGAAGCTGGAACAGAAGCAGAGCCAGGACTGAACTTGGCTGCTCTGTCTGACAGGGATCTGGGTGTCTTAACTGGAATCTTAAGCCCTAGGCCAAACACCCCCACATTGTCATTTTTTTTATAAAAATACTTATTTATTTGAAAGGCAGAGTGACAGAGAGGGAGAGACAGAGATTTTCCATCTGCTAATTCAGTCCCCAGATGGCTGCAGTGGCTAAGGCTGGGCTGGCTGCAAGCCAGGAGCCAGGAGCTTCCTCTGAGCGTCCCACGGGGGTGCAGGGGCCCAGACACTCGGGCCGTCTTCCGCTGCTTCTCCAGGTGCTGGGGCAGGGAGCTGGGGCAGCCGTGGAGCAGCGGGGACTCGAACCGGCGTCCACACGGGATGCCGGTGTCGCCCGCCCCGTGTTTCGCGCGAGGTCCTTTTCCGTCCCTGTGCTGATGGACTTTGTCAGCACTCCCGCTGCTCTCTCCTTCCTCCCCAAGCTCGTCTCAGCCCCTGCAGCCAGGACAGAGAGGCCCCGGCACCCCCTGCCCAGCGAGCGTCTATCTGCGGTGGATACAAGCCGAACGGCTGGTTGTAAAATCTGCGTATTGCTCTCCGCCCAGCGCCGCTCGGCTTTCCTCCACATCGCTGCCCAACTTCAGTCCATTTCCCAGAGAAACGAGACTCACGGAGCCTGTCGTCATGGGTCACCCCGGGGCCCCCAGTGGCCCCAATGCCAGGCCTCCCCCCGAGACCTCGGCCGGGTGTCGGGGCAGGCAGCGTGGGGTGAGGACTGCGGCGGCCGCAATCCTGACCCGGGCTGCCCTCCCAGAGTGGCGTCCAGGGCCGACTTCCACAGTCGCCTAAGGGAAGACAGCGTCTCTCCAGGCTGCTCCCATCTCCTTAGCTGCTCACTGAAGAAATGATATTCCTTAGCCGCTCACTGAAGAAATGATATTCCTCTTGTGGTCCGTTCCCTAGTGCAGTCATTCGCCAGCTCTGGGTGCCCATGCAAGGTGCATCTTTAGGGACTGGGGTATGCAAAGGACATGAAGACCCCCCCCCCCCCCAGGGACCTTGCAGGGTACCGGGCAGAGGGCGCAGCAAGTGACAAACCCAAGGTGTAAGTGAGCAGCAGGGAGCCGAGGAGCCGAGGCGCTGGGGCCCCAGGGCGCAGGGCCCAGCACTCAGCAAGTGCGGCGTCTACACTCCTGGGAGGGCCTGGCCGGCCAGGTGGGACCCGGTCAGGGTCACCCTGGAGGAGACCCCCGCGGGATAAGACGGGAGCCCCTGCCTTGCAGCCCCTCCGCCAGGATGACCGGCCCGCGCCTTCTCTATCAGTGACCTGTCACCTGGCCTAGCCCTGCAATCTCTGCAGATTGCGGCCGGGCCCTCCCTAGGCAAATGTTACTCAGGCTCGCTCAGCAAACAGGCCACCGCATAAAACCCAGGGCTGGGCCAGGCGCTCATCTCTGACCGCTGTCTCCTGGAAGGCGCCATGCCGCGCACGGTGGCCTGCGTCCTGCTCATGGCCCTCATGCTGGCCCTCGGCTCCCTGGCCCAGGACCAGGAAGGTAAGGCTGCCTCCTGCCGCTTCCTGCAGGGCACGGCCAGGCAGACGTGGCCTCATGGGAGCCGTGGTTACGCCACGCCTGGTTTCCAGGCTGCATCTCTGGGTGGTCGCCGCACCAGGCTCCTGGCGTGCACGAGAGGGGCAAGGCAGGTGGAGCCGAGCGTCGGGGCCCACGGAGAACTTGAGGAAACGCTGAGACCTCCCCTCCTGGCTGGCCTCGGCTTCCAGAATCAACCTAGACTATTCTGTATCATAATATTGATGTACCATAACCTAAGGAGGAGGTTTGGTGTAGCTGAGAACGTACTTCCAGAGTTGGAGACAAACTCTCCCGGGGGGAGGGGGGCGGAGCCACCCAGAGATGCTCAGGTGCCATTGGTGGGACTGCCCGGGCCCCTCTGCCCTCCTGGGGCTGGCAGGGTCCCCCAGGGCTCCCCTGGGCTCTCTGGGCTCCGTGTGCTGGGGAGCCGGGGCTCTTGCTTTGAACTTGACTGAGCGAGTCTGTGGGTGGTGCAGCGGCCAGCCTCCCAGGGCGTCCGGTGCTGAGCAAACATTGCTTCTTGCTGTTGGTGGGGTGACGGGGACCGGACAGGGGAGTGACCAGTGTTCCCAAGCAAGGGTTCCCACAGCGGTGTGGGGAGGAGAGAGCGAGGAGGGGGTTCCTATGCTGCGTGGGCACCTGCGGCCTGAGGGGTCTGGAGGGCACCAAGGTGGCTTGGGATCCCGCAGAGGCCGTGGGAAGGAGCAGGGGCTTCCAAACCCTAAGTGGAAACAGCCGGGTGAGGGGCGGGGCAGGGCCCCCCGCCAGCTCCTCCCTCCCTGGCTGCGGCTTCTTCCCTCCCCTTGCTCCTGCTCCAGCTCCCACTCTGCCCCCTGCCTGTCCCCACCCTGACCTGTGGCCAGGGCTCTGTGCTTCCTCCTGGGTTACGCAGGGTCAGCAGGTTTTGCTAGCACGGAAATCCAGAGGGCCGTGATTACAAGCGCAGCCCACGGACGGAAATCACGGCCCCTGAGCTCTGCTGGGGCCGTCAGTGGGTGGGCAAGAGGACCCTGCAGTGGATGCGGCTGGGCCTGGGGGTCCGTGGCCCCAGGGCAGGAGCACAGCGGGGAGCGCCTCGCCCAGCGAGTCCCTCTACTGGCCGCCAGGGGGAGCTGCTTCCCGCTTCCCGCGGGGCTCCTGACCGCACACCCTCCCATGGCGGGTCACTTGGCCCAAGGGGCCACTCGGCCAGTGCGAGACAGCCCAGCCCTGGGTGGACTCTGCCCGAGTGCTATGGCCTTGTTAACCCCCTCTCCCTCCGCCCCTGAGACAGACAGGAACAGAGACAGGAAGGAAGGCATTCTAGATGCTTCTGTTAGCCGACTGCCAGATTCCAAGTGGTCAGCCTCCTCCATCTCTGGCCCCTGGCCCCAAGGTCAGACCCTGGGGCTCTTCCTGCCTCGAGAGTGCAAGTCGGCACCTGTGACCTGGGCCCAGCTCCTCCACATTGCCCTGTGGGCCAACTTCCTTGACTCCCTGTGTCCAGTGGAGCCCCCAACCCACTCTCCCCAGACCACCCCAACTCTCTCCACCCCTCCTGCAAAGGGCCTTGCACCTGGCCTCTCTGTACAGCCATCTGGTCAACCTGCTTCTCCAGGGTGGCCTCCCTGTGGAGCTCAGCCTGCAGCCCTCGGCCCCTCCTGGGAGCTCGGCGGCCCCCGCCTGCCCTCGGCTGCCCTCGGCACTCAGAGTGGCCACGCTCCAGTGCTGGCTTCTCGGTCATCCCGGCCATTAGACCGAGAACCTCCGGACAGCAGCGTCTCTGCCTCCGGTGTGGGGCCCCCTCGCCAGACGGGGTGCCTGGTTTTGGGGTACAGGCTCTGCTAGCACACACAACTGAGGCTCAGCTTGGGGGCTCGGTCACATGCTGAAATGAACGTGGACATGAACGGTGACCCAGGAAGGCGCCTGCCCGGGTTTCAGAGCTCTGCCTCGGGCGGGGCCTCCTGGCTCCGACTTCCCTGGAGCGGGAAGGTGGGCGGAGCTCCCCACCACTTGCCTCTGCTTCCTGCCCGCACCCCTGCAGAGACCTGCGACATGGCCCCCCGCGAACGGAGGAACTGCGGCTACCCCGGCGTCACCGAGGCCGAGTGTAGGAGCAAAGGCTGTTGTTTTAACCGCTCCATCCCCGGCTACCCCTGGTGCTTCTACCCCATGGCCATCGACAATCCTGCAGAAGGTACGGCCACGTGACCCCGCGGCGGCGGGGCGGGGTGGGGGCTGCAGACTCAGAGCGGCCAGCTGTGTGTTTCCCTCTCTGGTGTGGACCCACGGTCATGCGGCTCGGCCACGAGGCTCGGCCACGGCCAGGCTGAGCTTGGCTCCAGGGAACACAGTAGGCAGGGCAGAAAGGCCACCTGGCCAGACCCCTGCTTTTCCTGGCTTCTTGTGCCTCCCGCCCACGCCGGCCAGGACTCCCAGCTCGCTCGGGGCCCATGGCAGGAGTGGCAGCTCACGCACACAGACACTGAAGAATGCTCCTACTCAGGCCTGTTGGGAAAACCTCTCCGTGATGAAGAGAGAAAGGACAAGTTCACAGCCACTCACACCTTTCCCCTCCCCCACCTCCATTTCAGAGGAGTGCCCGTTCTAGACGCCCGCCCCACGCCAGGAGCTCCAGCACCCTGCCTGCGCGGGCCGTCGCCTGCCCGTCACGGAGCCCAGCCTGCACCTGCAGACCCGGGACATCCTTCTGAGTCTCCCCCGGGCCTCCGGGGAGATCGGCGGCTCTGATTCTCAGTCCTCACAATTGGCCTCAAAGATTAAAAGAGATGAACGTTACTCTGTGGCTTTCGCTCTTGGGCGGCGAAGGGCGAGGTTCTCACCCCGGTTTCCTGCCCTGGAACCGGAGCTGTGTCAGCCAAGACCCACAGGAGAGGGCGGGGAGCGTGCTCAGTGCTGTGCAGTGCCTCGGCCCGCTGACCTGGCGGCGGTGGCACACAGGGACGGGGGACGGCGGGCTCATTCAGGGACTGGGTACGGCGGGCTCATTCTGGGCAAGTCTCGTTCTTCAGCCCACGAGTGCCAGCCGCACCCTTGTCCCCCTGTGAAGTCACTGTGGGTGCCCAGGTACGCAGGGGTTAAAAAATATTATCCCTTTCCTTCCCCAAATGGGAGCCACCCCGGGAGATGGAATCCTGGCAGCGCATCTGAATACATAGTGACAAGGATCACAGGGGTGGGGTGAGCTCCCCCCGACCTGGGGGAGGGAGGGGAACCGAAATGTCACCTTATCACCGCTGCGGGCGAGGCAGAGGACAAGGAGCCCATTGAAGCTGCCAGCTCCGGCCCGGTGTCAGACAGACACCTGCAGGTGCAGCCCCGCCGGGCAGGTGCCGCCCGGGAGGACAAGGCAAGGGCACCCTCTGGGCAGGCAGCACCAGCTCCTGCCTGTGGGCCAGGAGCTCTGGTCCGGCCCGAGAAGCAGGCAGGTGCTGAGTGGGGTGGGACCGGGCCTTGGGAAATTAACCGTAAACCTCGGGCCCCCAGGGTCAGGAGCTGGGAGGCACGAGAGGCCGGGGGAAGACATGAGGAGAAACTTGGGAATGGTGAGCTCCCGGGCGGTGATGACCCAGGTTACGTTACACGAGGCGCGTGGAGGTGCACTCGATGGGAAACCTCCAGGGGTCTCACAACCTCCGTGGTTCCAGGGACGCCCTCCCTGAGGGGTCTGGGGCACCCTCTCTGCTCTGCTGAGTACCCGAGCCCACACTGTCTGTCTGCCAAAGCTGAGGGCGCACTGACTGCGTTCACGGGCTGGGCGCCCACGGCCTGGGGGAGCGGCCACCCCGGCTCTCCCTGGAAAAGCTGGCCAGCCGGCCCTAGCAACCACCAAGCTCCCTGCTCCCCCACCCCGGGCCACACCCCCTT
Organism: Oryctolagus cuniculus; assembly: GCF_051225735.1. Taxonomy (NCBI): domain Eukaryota; kingdom Metazoa; phylum Chordata; class Mammalia; order Lagomorpha; family Leporidae; genus Oryctolagus; species Oryctolagus cuniculus. The sequence continues at coordinate 3,193,869 of NC_142870.1, forward strand.
TCTTCCCCTCCCCCACATCATGTCCACTGTGGGTGTCCCCTAGCAGTGACCGAGCTGTCTCTGGGGAGGCCCTGCTGGTCCCAGAGGTTCAGGGGCCTTCCAGGAAACTGACCAGGTCTAAGGTCCCTCAGCCCCGACCCCCTGGAGCGGAAATCAGTGGCCAGATGGAGGGGTGCGGCCAGGGATCCGTGAGATCAGACCCAGTGAGAAGCATGATGGGGGAGGGGGTGTTAGCTGGGGGTGATGGGGTTGGTGCTGCGGTGCCCGGGGGCTAGCCGTGCAGGTACCCGGCATGCGTGCCCTGCACACGGAGCCCTCCCTCCGCCCAGCCCTGGGGAAGCCGGGCTCCGGCTCTGTATGAGCTACGATTCGGTGCCAGAGCCCCCGGCACCTCCAACCGGCCAGGCTTCTGTCAGGGAAGGGCAGCCTCACTCGGACCGTCCCACTTGTGCACGTGGCTGGGGGAAGAGTGGCTGGACAGTCCACGTGTGCACGTGGCTGGGAGGATGGAGCAGCTGGACTGTCCACTTGTGCACGGGGCTGGGGGTGGGGGAGAGGGGATAGACCGTCCCACTTGTGCACGGGGCCCTGGGGGAGACGCTGGTCGGTGGAGTTGCATGTCAGTCCACGCTCTGCTCACCAACCATGACGTCCGGATGCCCATCTGGCCAGCTCAGGATCAGCCAGTGACAAACAGCCCTTGACCCCCCTCCCCACCATGCACACCCTGCCCTTAACCACCAGCCTAGGAACATTCTAGAACTCCCATGTCCTTGAAGTGTTCTTCAGCGATCGTCCTCTGCAGACAGAAGCTCAGGAAGACTCTCGGGAGAGAGCTTCACTTTGGGGGCAGTGCGGGGTTTTCTGGGTGCAGGAGAGATGGGGTGTGCCTGCCTTGGCCTGGGCGAGCAAGGAGGTCCCGTCCCCTGGGGGCTGAGGCTGGCTGTGCTGATGCCCTGGGCTCTCAGGACACCCTCTCCCGTCTCTGTGGCTGGTTGGCATCGGCCAGCTTGGGACCTTGGACAGGGTCCTGCCTCCAGACAGTCTCCTGGTGCTGGGGCTGGAGGTTCAAGGCCGAGGAGGGCAGGGCTGGTCTCCCCGGGCCCCTCCTCAGCGGGCTGCCCTCTACCCACTGCCCTCCGCAGCTCTCCTGTCTGCAGATTGGCTCGGGGCCTCACAGGACCTGAGGAGCTGCAAACCCCGGCTGGTGCTCAGGCCCCAGGTCAGGACGTGGACTCAGACCCCAGGGCCCACAGCTCAGCCTGGGACCGCAGCCCGGGAGCCCTCGTCCTGGGTGCAAGCTGCTGTCCGGGACCAGCACTTCCACTGTGGCCGGCAAGGAAAGCGTGGAAGTGCAGATATACCAGGCGCAGGGTGGGAGGGCCAGGAGCAGGGAGGGAGGAGGGCCAAGAGCAGAGAGGGGGGAGGGCCAGGCTCAGAGAGGGGGGAGGGCCAGGCACAGAGAGGGGGGAGGGCCAGGCACGGGGGGGGAGGGCCAGGAGCAGGGAGGGGGAGGGCCAGGCACAGAGAGGGGGGAGGGCCAGGCACGAGGGGGGGAGGGCCAGGCGCAGAGAGGGGGGAGGGCCAGGCGCAGAGAGGGGGGAGGGCCAGGCACGGGGGGCGGGGAGGGCCCGGCACAGAGAGGGAGGAGGGCCAGGCGCAGAGAGGGGGAGGGCCAGGCGCAGAGAGGGGGGAGGGCCAGGCAGCTGGGGAGAGGCAGCGGACTCTCATACTGTGCTCCCGGAGGGCAGAGGGGTGGGCAGGCGGCAGGCTGGTTTACGCGTTGCGAAGGAAGGACCCAACAGGGCAAGGGTGAGGGCCACACGTCCTAAGGACCGGATGGTGCACCTCTGTGCCGACAGCTCCCTTTCCCCAAGCCCACGGTGACCCCATCACGGCCCCAGGGCAGCCACGCATCCAGGAGCCCTCGTATGCTCAGCCCCAGAGCAGGGCTGGAGGCTCCGTGGCTGTTCCTGGGTCACAGGCCTTGGCCCCCAAGTGCCTGGGGCCGGAGCAAGAGAGCGTGTGGCCCCCAGCAGCCTCCTTCTCCTGACCCCGCTCATAGCTCAGTGGTGGTGGTCCTGGCAGCAGCACGCTGGTGGGGAGGGCAGAGAGAGAGCAGGACCTGTGACGGTTTCACGGCCTCTCCACGCCCCGTACCCCGCACACAGTGTCCGCCCCTGCTGCTCTCGCTCCTCTGCTCCCACCGCGCTGCGAGCTCATTTAACACCGCCCGGGCCGAGCGCCATCCGGGCCGAGTACTGCCACGTGGTCTCTCCGTCCGGCCGAGTACTGCCACGTGGTCCCTCCGGCGTTCCGCTCTGCAGCCGGGCGTGCCTGTGGGGGTCACGGTGGCTTCCAGTCGTTCCCACACAACAACAGGACTCTGTTCAGACACTGTTGAGCCGAGGAACAGAGCAGGAACAGAGCTGAAGCCAGGTTTGTAGGGTCAGCGGGAAAGTCACTGCGGGCCCCGCCCTTCCGTTGTGAGCGGGAGCCGGTTCCCAGGTCTGGTGCCCGTGAATCCGATGCAAACCCTGAGCTAAAAAAAAGGGGCGTTGGCAAATCCTGTGTGCGCAGCTCACTGGCAGGGACGCAGGAAGGGAGAGCTCGTGGCCGAAAGGCCCAGGCAGACAGATAACTGCTGGCGACAGTGGGACGAGCATTGTCACGGCGCAGGCGTCTGTCTCTTGTTCTCAGTTCTTAGTCTAGCTCCGAGCTGGACACGTCCACTAGGCAAAGCTGCAATGCGTGCACATGTGTGCACCGCCGTAGGGTGGGTGAGGCAGTGGGCGGGTGGGTGGACAGGTGCGGGGCAGCGGTTCTACAGGAAACATCGGAAGGGGTTCCTGCATCGTGGCCGGTCTAACCTCTCACCGGGGCCGAGCCGGCTGGTCTGACTCCTCACCGGGGCCGAGCTGGCTGGTCTAACCCCTCACCGGGGCTGAGCCGGCTGGTCTGACTCCTCACCGGGGCCGAGCACCGGGCAGCTGAGGTTTCCCCCTCCGTGCAGGCTCACCCGCCGTCCAGCACAGTGTCCTGGGAACTCCCCGGGTCAGAGATGCAGGCCTGTGTGGCTCCCAGGGTGCTGTGGGGCTCCCTGCAGGGCTGTGTGGAGAGAGCGCCCTGACCTCGTGGGCTCAAGGTGCCTTCCCAGCGGCAGAGCTGTCATGCCCGGTGTTTGCTGCACAAACATTGGGGGGGACAGCCTGGAGGAAGGGACTGTTTTCACGGCCTCCCGCACTGCCCATTGGTGAGGGCGGGGAGAACAATGGCTGTGTGTGCGTGGTGTTTGCTTAGAGCTCGGGAGGGAGGACAGACCATGCACAGCCCAGGGGAGCGGGCCAAGGCTGCTGCGGTGGCTTTGTAGTCCCGAGGGGGTCAGGAGGATGTGGCCCACTGGGTAAACAGGGCTGTGGGCTGGCAGGGAGCTGGGATCCGCCACCCATGGACCAGCAGGCACCATGCCTGCGCCTGGGCGAGGAGGAGGAGGACTGTCTGGCCAGGGGACTTTCCCCATGGGGAGTGGGCAAGGGTGTTACCAGTGAATGGCAGGGTTCTTGTCTTCTCACAAAAAAGAATTCAGGCGTGAGACAGGGAGTAGTGGGAGGTAAAACAGCAAGGTTTATTAGGGCAGGGACATCTGTAAGGATGGACGGGCACCTCTCCAGACAGAACCTGAGAGAGAGCCCAGTCGCTCGGACTGGGGGGGGGAGGGCGAGGTCACATGGCTGAGTGGAGAGAACACACCTGGGCAGGCCAGGCGGGCGGTCAGCAGAGAGGCAGAGGGCTGAGCGTGCCATCCGGGTGAGGCTGGGGGGGTTTAAGGGGATGGGCCTTGCCTGCCCATCTCTGCTCCTCTTGGAACAAAGGACTTCTTGGATGTAAATAGAAAATCTCCTGTCTGAGTTCTCCCCCTGAAGGTATCAGACAGGAGGAAGCCCGGCTGGCGCTGCCCTGGTTAGAGGAAGGATGGGCAGGACCCCCTGGAGTCAGGATCCGGAGCAGCGTATCTGAAATGCAGATGTCAGGCAGGCAGAAGGGCCGGGGACCCCACCTGGCAGGTTATGGGTAGGAGGGGGCGGGGCAGGATGCGACACTGGGCTGCCCCTGGAACGTTATGGGGATGACTTTGAGGTGCAGATGCTGGACCCAAATGTCTCCTTAGGCTTTTGTCACACACACGTAAGCTCATATCTGACTTCCTACTGAAGTGGCACCTTGACAGTAGGGACTCCATTTTGGAGCACTTGAGACTGCATTCTGGGAAAGCACCCCCCCCCCCGAGACTCTGGTCTGAAACTATGATCTCAAATAGTCGGACAATAGCAGTGCACTACGTCACCCTTGACAGAGCACAAAACCCCCCAGCATGAGTGGTCAAGCTAGAAAGTAGAAAGGCTGCACCTGGGTTAATGAGAAAGATGTGGTTGTCTATGTCTTACATATAATTTGGATTAATGCCAAGATCATATATGATAACTGTACGATTGTAACTTGGTTTTATCAAGATTATAGTGGATATCAATTTCACCTAGGTCTTAGGTTATGATGACCCCAGTAACTATGTACTCTCCCTTGATCTTAGCAACCGTGTATAGCAACCGTGCATCCCCCCCCCCTCCGGATTTTGCGGTTTTTGCCTTTATAAACCCTATGCTGTAGTTCCTCAGGGCTGCTCTGTTCTGGTTTGATCAGAGAGCTCCAGCATGCTGGGAAAAAAAAAAAACCCTTTGCTAATTGCATGAGAGAGAGTCTCTTGGAGTCATTCCTTGGGTGGTGGACGTTTCTCAACCATAACATTTGGAGGTTCCACCAAGATCTGACTGCTGCCTGCGGACGCCTCCAATGGACATCTCTCGGGGTGAGTGCGGCGCCTATTGCTTTGGTTGAACGTGTGCACTTTGGTCTGTTGTTTTCTGAGGTTTATTTGTTTGTAATCGGCAGCGTGGTTGTCGGGCTTGAGCGAGAGCTCCACCCGACTGTGGCGGGCAGACGTGCTCCAGAGCCACAGGCCACATCCCGGGGGACGGTTAGGTTCTGTGGACCAGAGGCACTGCAGACAGCACGCCAGCGAGCGCTCGGAGCTGTGTTTCAATAAAGCTTTATTTGAAGCAGAAATGTGCCTGTGAGCTACGGGTTGCAACCGCTTCACCTGTGGCTTGATTTTTAGCCTTCACGGGTGGTTTCAAAGCCTCAAGTTAACGCATGGCACAAACAGAAACACAACACTCAGCCGCCAGGGACGTTTAAGCAATTTCAGTCTTTCCCACGTCTCTCAAGCAGGTGCCAAGAGGAAGGAAACAGCACAGCTCTGGAAACGTGCTGAGTGACATCCGCCCCGCTAGCCCGACGCTAGCCCTGAAGGCGTTGAGCCCCCCCACCCGCACCCCCCAACTCTGGGCCGGAATTCTCACAGCACTGGCTCAGCTGATTCTTACCCCAGCTTTGGCCAAGTTCTGTTCTCTCCAGGGAACTTTAGTTCTGGGCTTTGGAATTTTCTATCGTCTGCCTGCTGTGTTCGTATTAATCGGGTTTTCATGGCTACGTGAATCACCCGGGACAAGGAAAGCGAGGTCTCCCGGGCGCTGGGTTGTGAAGGTTCCCAGGCCCCAGCTGGGCAGCCCCAGGCCTCTAGGGTCGGGGAGGGGCTGCGTGGGGAGCCCAGAGGCAGACAGGGGCTGGGCCAACTCCTCTGTAACCAGCCCTCTTGTGAGCAGGACCTCGGAGGGCAAGCTCCCAGGGCCAGGCTCTTCCCACAGCTCAGCCCTAAGCTCCCACCTCCGAGTGCCGGTAACTTCCGCAGCTCTAAGGTCCTCCCTGGGTTCCGACCAGAGCCCTGGGGCGGTGGGAAGGGCGGGAATTTGTCATTTGTTTTCCCCTCCACGTTTAGGGACATCGAGTGTGACAGCTGACCGCCAGCCAGGCTCCTCCCCTCCCTCCCGCCCCACGATGCTGTTCCAATGAGGCGGCAGTGCCCTGAGTTTCCTGGAGGCGAATTGATGCAGAGAGTTTGGCACAGATGAGAGTTATCCGAGATGCAGATGGTACTGGAGAAGCAAAGGGTTCTTGTCTTCGAGCAAGAAAGAATTCAGGCGTGAGACAGAGATTAGTGGAAAGCAAACAGTAGGGTTTATTAGGGCAGGGACATCTGTAAGGACGGATGGGCACCTCTCCAGACAGAGCCTGAGAGAGAGCCCAGTCGCTCAGACTGGGGAGAGCGGGGTTACATGGCTGAGTGGAGAGAACACACGTGGGCAGGCAGGCGGGTGGTCAGCAGAGAGCAGAGAGAGTGCGCTGTCCGGTTGAGGCCAGGATTTTTAAGAGGATGGGCCTTGCCTTCCCCTCTTCTCCTCCTGGAACAAAGGACTTTTTGGATGTAAATATGAAAAATTCCTTTCTGAGTTTTCCCCCTGAAGGTATCAGACAGGGGAAGCCCCGGTTAGAGGAAGGATGGTTATGGGGTAGAAGGGGCAGATGCTGGGCTGCACCTGGGAGGCTACTGTGATGACTCTGAGATGCGATGCTGGACCTGGATGTCAGCTCCTCAGGCCTCTGTCACGCACACATAAGCTCATTTCTGACTTCCCACCTAGCAGTGAGGGGCTTGCCTTTCTCATCGGCTCGGACCCATGTCTTCTATGTGTGGATACCACCTTGTCAATTTCCATTGGTACTTTGGGTGAGGGGCATCCCTAGGTGGGCAATTATCATTCCCCTAAGTCCCAGGGTGCCCGCCACCCACTCCTCCACTCCACTCCTCCTCATTAGGTAACACTGCTGGAGACCACACTAAACAGAGTCCCCGAGACGCAGCGTGAGCGGGGCGCAGACCTGGCTCCAGCGTCCATGCTGCGGTCCCTTGCTGTGTGACTCAGGCAAAGTACGTCATTTATTTAGACCATTAAATGGGGGGTGGTCATGGTAGCCCCTCTGTTGGGCTATGGTGAGGACTGAGTGAGGTGTAACACGTGGAATCCTCAAACAGTTGCCTGACACAAGGAAGCCTGCAGCTGCTAGGTGGGAAGTCAGAAATGAGCTTATGTGTGCGTGACAGAGGCCTGAGGAGCTGACATCCAGGTCCAGCATCACATCTCAAAGCCATCACAGTAACCTCCCAGGTGCAGCCCAGCATCTGCCCCTTCTACCCCATAACCATCCTTCCTCTAACCAGGGCGATGCCAGCCAGGCTTCTGATGTTGCAGTAGATTCGCTCCTGAGAGGAGGAGCGTGGTGGGGGCAAGAGGCGCGGAGTCACCACACAGACCCTGGGAGTTGGGTGAAAGCCCGCCAGAGGCGAGCAACCTGCAGACTCGTTTATTTCAGTTGGTGCAGCAGCTTATATAGCCAAGGCAGCCAATCCTGTCAAAGGGCGGTGTATGCCCTAACCAATCACAGCCTGTTGCCAGGCAGTTTCCAAAGCCATCCAATCACAGCCTGTTGCCAGTCAGGCTCTGTTGCCAGGCAGTTTCTGAAACCATCCAATCACAGCCTGCTGTCAGTCAGGCCCTGTTGTCATGTGGTTTCTGAAGCCATCCAATCACGGCCTGTTGCCAGGCAGTTTCTGTTGTCAGTAGCCATCTTGGCATGGCCTTTTCTTTTTTTTTTTTTTAACTTTTATTTAATGAATATAAATTTCCAAAGTACAGCTTATGGATTACAATGGCTTCCCTCCCATAATGTCCCTCCCACACGCAACCTTCCCCTTTCCCGCTCCCTCTCCCCTTCCATTGACATCAAGATTCATTTTCGTTTCTCTTTATATACAGAAGATCAGTTTAGCATACATTAAGTAAAGATTTCAACAGTTTGCTCCCACACAGAAACATAAAGTGAAAAATACTGTGTGAGTACTAGTTATAGCATTAAATCTCAATGTACAGCACACTAAGGACAAAGATCCTACATGAGGAGTAAGTGCACAGTGACTCCTGTTGTTGACTTAACAAATTGAAACTATTGTTTATGGCCTCAGTAATCACCCTAGGCTCTGTCATGAGCTGCCAAGGCTATGGAAGCCCCCTGAGTTCACTGACTCTGATCATATTTAGACAAGGCCATGGTCAAAGTGGAAGTTCTTTCCTCCCTTCAGAGAAAGGTACCTCCTTCTTTGATGACCTGTTCTTTCCACTGGGATCTCACTCATGGAGATCTTTCATTTAGGTTTTTTTTTTTCCCCCCAGAGTGTCTTGGCTTTCCATGCCTGAAATACTCTCATGGGCTTTTCAGCCAGATCCGCATGCCTTAAGGGCTGATTCTGAGGCCAGAGTGCTGTTTAGGACATCTGCCATTCTATGGGTCTGCTGTGTATCTCACTTCCCATGTTGGATCATTCTCTCCCTTTTTGATTCTATCAGCTAGTATTTGCAGACACTATTCTTGTTTATGTGATCCCTTTGGTTCTTAGTCCTATCATTATGATCAATTGTGAACAGAAATTGATCACTGGGTTGGCATGGCCTTTTCATCTCCTCATTCCACCACATTCCCCCTCTCTGATAACTTCAGGGGAAAACTCAGAAAGGAATTTTTCGTATTTACATCCAAAAAGTCCTTTGTTCCAGGAGGAGATGAGGGGAAGGCAAGGCCCATCCCCTTAAAATCCTCACACACACCCCCACCGGCCTCAACTGGGCGGTGCGCTCAGCCCTCTGCTCTCTGCTGACCACCCACCTGCCTGCCCAGGTGTGTTCTCTCCACTCAGCCATGTGACCTCGCTCTCCCCACTCCGAGTGACTGGGCTCTCTCTCAGGCTCTGTCTGGAGAGGTGCCCATCCATCCTTACGGATGTCCCTGCCCTAATAAATCTTGCTGTTTGCTTTCCACTAATCTCTGTCTCATGCCTGAATTCTTTCTGGCACCAAGACAAGCACCCTCCTTTCTCTGGTAACAGAGCCAGTACCATCTGCTATTTCTTTTTAAAGACTTATTTATTTATTTGAAAGTCATAGTTACACAGAGAGAGAAGGTGAGGCAGAGAGAGAGAGAGAGAGAGAGAGAGAGAGAGTTTTCTATCCACTGGTTCACTCCCCAATTGGCCTCAACAGCCAGAGCTGCGCCAATCCAAAGCCAGGAGCCAGGAGCTTCTTCCAGGTCTCCCATGTGGGTGCAGGGGCCCAAGGACTTGGGCCACCTTCCACTGCTTTCCCAGGCCACAGCAGACAGCTGGATTGGAAGTGGAGCAGCCAGGACTTGAACCAGCACCCACATGGGATGCCAGCACTGCAGGCGGTGGCCTAACCCGGTATGGCACAGCACCGGCCCCAGCCATCTGCTGTTTTTTAAGTGATGACTAAGGGGACCAGAAAGGTGAGACTCCACCAACAGCATCACCGTGGGTGCCGGGGGGGGGGGGCTTCCCTCCGGGGAGGCGGATCACCGTGGCAGGTGCTGGGGGGGCTGGGGTGCCGGGGGGGAGCTTCCCTCCGGGGAGGAGGGGAAGCCTTCCTGGAGGAAGTGACTCCCAAGCCGGGAGCTGGAGGACGTGTGGGGGCCAGCGAGGAGGGGTGGGGGAAGGGCGCATTGGGGCACGCGGGGTCCTGGCAAAGGGGAGCCTAGCGACAGGAGCCGGCGGAGGGCACGGGGCGTCAGGCCGTAAGCAGCCTTGCTTCCCACACTCAGGCATTTGGTCTACACCCTGCAGGCTTCGGGGAGCCAGGCAATGGCCCAGACTTTCGTTTGATAAAGGTCAGTAAGGCAGATGTTTGCCTGGATGGGGCACGTCGGGGACACCAGGAGACAGGTGTGGTGAACCAGGTGAGCGATCTGGCAGCCTGGACCGGGCTGTGGGCGTGAATGCTGGCGGAGACCGAGCAGGCGCCATCATTGGGCCAGTCCAGTCGGGGGGCAACCTGCAGAGGTCACGGCCGGTGTGGAGGGGCTGCGGCTCCGGCCTGAGGGACTTCCCCAGAGCCGTGGGAGAGCCGGGTGCAGGGCGTGGCTCGTCGGGAGCAGGTGCAGGGTGTTCTCGTGAGAGGAGGGTTCGGACTTCCCTGGGCTGCACGGTTTCTCGGGGGGAGTCCGTCGCCTCTCCCACCGTGCTCCCCGCTGCCCGGTGTGTCTTTTTCTCTGGCTGCTTTAAAACTTCTTCTTAATCACCGTGTTTCAGCAATCTGATCGAGCCGTGCCTTTGTGGGTTTTGTTTGTATTTGTCTTCCTTGAAGTCCTTCGAGCTTCTAGGGTTTGTGGGTTTAGATTTTTCAGCAAGTTGACAAAAAAAACCTGAACAAGCTTTCTTCAAATGCTCAGTGCTGCTGAGTCCTTCTTTAGCGCCTTCCCTCTGCTTTTCTGCCAGTGGCCACGCACCTGCGTGCCGGACTGGCGGACACCGCCTCACGGGGCGCTGGAATTCTCTTTTAAAGTATTTATTTATTTTGTAGAGGGAATACGGCCACAACCAGAGGCAAAGAAAGAAGGGCGACCCCTCCTCCCACACAGACCTCGTGAGGCAGCTGCCCGCTGCGGTCCTGTCCGGGAAGGGACGATGCCCCTAGGCTCTGCTTCTGTCACTCCAGTCAGCAGTCTGTCCCGGGACTCTGCCCCTGGGAGTGTGGTCCTTCTACAAGCACACCAGGCCCACTGGCCCCTGGGAGTGTGGTCCTGAGTCACGCGGGCTGTGATTTGCGCCCAGCAGGGCCGTGACGGCCAAGGTGCGATGCTGATGAACCGAGAAACGGCGGGAGACACTTGAGTGTGGCTCGGCTCTCGGGAAATGGGCCCCGCTGAGCCCGCAGGCGTGATCAACTGCCTGATCCCCCGCGGTCTCCGGGGCCTGTTTGATTGAAGGGGCTTTCCCTGCCCGGGTGTCTGTGACAATTTATCTGACAGAGAGAGAGAGAGAGAGAGAGAGAGAGAGAGTGGGGAAGGAAAGGGGGGCATTGATTTTCCATCCGCTGGTTTACTCCCCAGATGGCCACAATGGCCAGGACTGGACCAGACTGGAGCCAGGAGCCAGGAGCCAGGAGCTTCTTTCACGTCTCCCACGTGGGTGCAGGGGCCCAAGCCCTTGGACCGTCTTCTGCTGCTTTCCCAGCCGTGTGAGCAGGGGCCTGGGTGGAAAGCAGAGCAGGCAGGACGCAAACCAATGTGTGCACAGGGGACGCTGTCACCCCGTGGCGCAGGCCACTGCTCCACAGTGCTGGCCCAGCCATTGGAATCCTGTTTGCTTTCTTGGCCACCTTTTTTCTGAATGCACTAGTTTAGGACCGTTTGTGTTGCACTGGCTTCCGGCGAGCCAGCTTGTCTTCCGCAGAACCTAATATTCAGGACCTGACCCAAAGCCCTTAGAGGGAACCTGTGGTTCCAGACGCCGTCTCTCCCACCCCTAGAACTCTCCCTTGGTTCACTTTCAGTTTCCGTCTCTCTGCTGAGGTTCCTTTTCGCGCCGTCTATTTTGGGTTTTCTTTGAATCTTTGTGAACATTTTTCCCGGGCCTGTTTCCTCTCGCGGGTGTTCCTGATGGTTGTCGGACGCGCCTGCCGGCTGCTCTGGGCGCCTAGAAGCCGGCGACTTCACGCCGAGCACCCAGCCGCTGTGCCGTCGCCGGGTCTTGTCTGTCGCCCGGTCGTGTCTCCCCTGGTGCAGTGCTGACCTTCATCTGTCCGTGGTGCTGCCGGCTAAGCCCGGTCCCTGCAAACTCACGAGCTGAACCCTAGCCTCCAGCCCTCCGAGTGGGCCTGTGTTCAGAGACGGAGGCTCCAAAGGGGTACTTGGGTGACACCGGGGCTGACTGCTGTCCTACAGGGGGCGCTGTGCACAGAGGGACGGCCGTGTGACGACACAGGGAGAAGACGGTGTCTGCAAGCCGAGGAGGGGTCTTGGGAGGAGCCAGCTGCCCACACCAGTCCCGGGCGCCTGCACTCAGAGCCGGGAGAAAACGCACTGGGCCCGGGTGGCCCTGGGCGGCCCCCGTGGATGGACAGAGGCAGGGAAGGTGCTTGAAGGTCACCTTGGTCCTCTCAGGACCTGCTCCACAGCCTCCCCGGCAGGGGTCACAGGTGCCTTCCCTCCACACCCGAGGTGGTCGGCCAGCCTCCCCCACCGGCCGCTCGGGACTCCGGGGGAGCCACTCGGTTCCACAGCAGTGATTCTTCTTCCCCTGGGAATGGTTTGGCCCGGCCTGGTGGGCCTGGGAACTCTGTATTTGACTAAAAACTCAAGGGGCTCCCATTCACATTTCTGGAACTCCCTTCTCTTCCCATAAAACTCCGGCCACCCCCGTTGCTTCCAACTCACGGCTCTGTGTCCCCTCTCCATGCTGTCCCCTGCAGGGTATCTCCAGGTAGGAAACCAGGGCGGGCAGGGGACCCTCCTCGCTGAGTTCCTTCTCAATGGCCGCTGTCTACACTGCCAGCTGTCCAGCATCTGTGGGCACTCAGGGTGAGGGTGCCGCTGTGGCCGCAGGGACTCCGCAGTCAGACAAAGCGACACAGCGGGGAGCTGGGGAGCGGGGGAGCTGGCTCGCATCCCAGTTTTCCTGCGAATGGATGGGCAGCGCCACTGCAGGGCGGGCACCGCGGCAGGGAAGGGGGCGGAGGGAGAGAAACACAGGGCACCTCCACGGAGGGCGGGTGACGGGGGCGGGTGACAGAGGGCGGGTGACAGGGTGCCTCCACGGAGGGCGGGTGACGGGGGCGGGTGACGGGGGCGGGTGATGGGGGGGCGGGTGACGGAGGGCGGGTGACGGGGGGCGGGTGATGGGGGGGCGGGTGATGGGGGGCGGGTGACAGAGGGCGGGTGATGGGGGGCGGGTGACGGGGGGCGGGTGACAGAGGGCGGGTGACGGGGGGCGGGTGACAGAGGGCGGGTGATGGGGGGCGGGTGACGGAGGGCGGGTGATGGGGGGCGGGTGATGGGGGGGCGGGTGATGGGGGGCGGGTGACAGAGGGCGGGTGATGGGGGGCGGGTGATGGGGGGCGGGTGACGGGGGGCGGGTGATGGGGGGCGGGTGACGGGGGCGGGTGATGGGGGGGCGGGTGACGGAGGGCGGGTGACGGGGGGCGGGTGATGGGGGGGCGGGTGATGGGGGGCGGGTGACGGGGGGCGGGTGATGGGCGGGTGATGGGGGGCGGGTGACGGGGGGCGGGTGATGGGGGGGCGGGTGACGGGGGCGGGTGATGGGCAGGTGATGGGGGGCGGGTGACGGGGGGCGGGTGACAGAGGGCGGGTGATGGGGGGCGGGTGACGGGGGGCGGGTGACGGGGGGCGGGTGACGGGGGCGGGTGACGGGGGGCGGGTGACAGAGGGCGGGTGATGGGGGGCGGGTGACGAGGGGCGGGTGATGGGGGGCGGGTGACGGGGGGCGGGTGACAGAGGGCGGGTGATGGGGGGGCGGGTGACGGAGGGCGGGTGACGGGGGGCGGGTGATGGGGGGGCGGGTGACGGGGGGTGGGTGACAGAGGGCGGGTGACGGGGGGCGGGTGACGGGGGGCGGGTGACGGGGGGCGGGTGATGGGGGGCGGGTGACGGGGGGCGGGTGATGGGGGGCGGGTGACGGGGGGCGGGTGACGGGGGGCGGGTGACGGGGGGCGGGTGACAGAGGGCGGGTGATGGGGGGCGGGTGACGGGGGGCGGGTGATGGGCGGGTGACGGGGGGCGGGTGATGGGCGGGTGATGGGGGGCGGGTGACGGGGGGCGGGTGATGGGGGGGCGGGTGACGGGGGCGGGTGATGGGGGGGCGGGTGACGGGGGCGGGTGATGGGCAGGTGATGGGGGGCGGGTGACGGGGGGCGGGTGACAGAGGGCGGGTGATGGGGGGCGGGTGACGGGGGGCGGGTGACAGAGGGCGGGTGATGGGGGGGCGGGTGACGGAGGGCGGGTGATGGGGGGCGGGTGATGGGGGGGCGGGTGACGGAGGGCGGGTGACGGGGGCGGGTGACGGGGGGTGGGTGACGGGGGGCGGGTGACAGAGGGCGGGTGATGGGGGCGGGTGATGGGGGCGGGTGACGGAGGGCGGGTGATGGGGGCGGGTGGGTCCCGCGCCTGCACTCATGGCGGTGGGACCAGTGGTGGGCATTAGCCACCCCGGGCAGCGGGTGGAGGTGCAGACGTCGGAAGTGGGCAGCCCGGCTGCTGGGAGAAGTGGACACTGCGGAAATCAGGCCGGACAAGGAGCCAGCGGCAAGGACGGAGGCGCAGGCTGGTGCTCAGCGGGGCATCGTGGCGGAGCAACAGGGAATGCGTGGTGCTCACGTGGTGCTCACGGCGTCCTGGGCAGAGGGAATGCGTGGTGCTCACGTGGTGCTCACGGCGTCCTGGGCAGAGGGAATGGGTGGTGCTCACGGCGTCCTGGGCAGAGGGAATGTGTGGTGCTCACGTGGTGCTCACGGCGTCCTGGGCAGAGGGAATGCGTGGTGCTCACGTGGTGCTCACGGCGTCCTGGGCAGAAGGGACCGTTTGCATCTAGACGGAGCTTGAGCTCTGAATGGGGCCGTCTGCCAGGAGTGGCAGGATGCAGTGGGAACGGACGCTCCCGGACACGCGAGCGGCTGTGGATCGGGGAGACGCCCTCTGGAGTGCTGAGGGTGCCGGGGCACCAGAGGGGCGTGTTCGAAGCTGGCACCTCCGGGGGCGCCTCCAGGGGGGTGTGGAGGTGTTAGGACAGCAGGGAGGCCAAGGCCCAGCCCAGGCCTGAGCCCGGCGGCAGGAGCTCGGCCAGGCTCAGCCGTGCAGGGTCTGCACGGTGCACAGCTCTGCGTTCCGGCAGGGCGCTGCTCACGTCGGGGACGTAGGAGGCGACTTCAGAGGGTCCCGGGAAGCCTGGAAATGAAGATGCTTTGATTTTGGTGCAAACGCTTCTGAAATCCGTGCAGGCAGGGAGCCTCCGGAAACTCGGGCGGGTGGAGCATCGTGGAAACCGCGCGGTTTAAGGAATGCTTTCGCCCAGACAGGCGCCTCTTCGGTTCCAGTCTTCCACGGCCCCCTAGAGGACCGCGTGCCACAGTGACCCCCAGCGGGCGGAAGCCGCTTCCCCGGAAGTTCCTCGAATCTCCACAAACGCCCAGGGCGAGCGTGGTGGGAGCCGGCGCCCCTCCCCCGCCCCGGCCACGTGTGGCAGAGCATCTCTCCAAGAACGCAGCTTCTGCCGAGGCCGGGGAGGGCGCGGGGCCTGGGCGGGGCCAGGAAACCCTGGTGGGGGCAAGGGGAGCTCTCAGACCTGGGAGCAGGAGGGGGCAGGGGAGAGAACGGAGGGCTGGGCCACCTGGGCTTGGTGGCACTGAGGGTGACAGGAGTGCGGGACGGAAACCGGCCATCTCGGGGCTGCCCTGCGGGGTCCACAGGGGACCGCACAAAGCCCGCTCTCTTGATCCCATCAATGGCGCTTGCTGGCAGGCCAGGGTCTGGGTCCTGTGCCTCTTTGGGTCACTGCTCCACCCCGCGGCGACAGCCGGGCAGCGCTGCGGGGTTCCCTGGTGGCAGAAGTCTTAGGGTCCTCAGCACCTCCCTTTTCCCTTCCGGGGCGTCTGCCCCGGCTCCCATCCCCTCCCTGTCCAGGGCGTCCCTGCCGGGGCAGGGCCAGGGTCCGAGGCCCTACCTGAGGAGGTGCGAAGAGTCTCCCTGGCGGGGGGAGACTGCCCGGTCTCGGGGTTGCTGCACATGTACTGATTCAACACGGCCATCGCGGGCTGCCCACCTTCCTCGTCCACCTCGTCCCTGTGAGACGGGACGGGGGGACACACGGGGGTCTCTGCACTGCTGACCCAGCACCTGGGGGAGCTCTCCCGCCCTCCCCCTCTGGGGAGGGGTCTCCTCTGTGCTCCCCTCTAACTGCTCATGAAGTCTCAGCGGTAACATGTAAAAACATTCCTGCGGTAGCCACGTAAAGTCCCGGGACAAACACACAGCTAATCCCTTCCTGGGTGTGACCCGGGGTGTGCCCAGTGCCAGCCACGCACGTGGCCCTCTGCCCACGTCAGCAGCCCGGCACCTCCCGGCTCCCTGCTCGGGGCTGGGGGCAGCCACGTCGCGCGGCCGCCCGGCCCCCAGCCGAGGGCCTCGCCCGCCCGCACTGGGCACAACAGCCTCTGGCTCCTCTTCTCCGTGTGGACCTAGCTCAGCTCCTAACAAAGGGTCCCGGGCGGGGGTCATGGGTGGGGCAGTGGAAGCCGTCTGGGCTCGCTGGGCAAACAGGGGAGATTATAAGAGCACCCCCGGCAGACGCAGCCGCACATTCTCCAGGTCGCCCTCGGCGCAGCCGGCCACGGACATGGACACCCGAGGCCCCTGGCTCCTGGCAATGCTTCTCCTCCCGGGGCTGTGTGCCCTGGCCAGCGCCGAGAAACCTGGTAAGTGGACCTCTGGGCCGCATCTCCCGTCTCTGCAACGGGGCATGCGGGCCAGGGAGCCCGGAGTGTGTGCCCCGGGTGTGAGGGTGGGAGTGAGGCCCTCGCTTTCTGCAGCCCCCAACCCAACCCCGCGTCTACTCCCTCCGGGTCTCCTCTGAAGGGAGAAGGCAGGTGCAGCTTCGGGGGTGGGGGGCAGGTGGGGAGTAGCTACAGCGGCATCCTGAGATTGGAGATGGGGTGGGGTCTTCGGCCCCAGTGGCTGGGAGTGGGTGGGGAAGGGGGACCGAGGCTCTGCAGGGCCCAGGGTCAGCCCACCCAGGCCCTCGGAGAGGCCGTTTGCCACCTTCACCCTGGACTTTGCCTGCATCCATCTGTACCCCCCCCCCCTTAAAGGAACCAGATGTTTGGCAAAGGCCAGTGAGCTCCTCGGGAGGAAACAGCACACGCAAACACAGCCAGACAAGGCTCTGGGTGGCCCTGGTGGCAACAGGACACGGGCGGGGTCCCTTGGATCCCCTGAGCCCAGGGGCTCTGAGCGGGGCTGAGGGAGGTCTCCCCGCAGCTGCCTGCCGCTGCTCGAGGCTGGAGCCCAAGAACAGGAAGAACTGTGGCTTCCCCGGCATCACCAGCGAGCAGTGCTTCGAAGGCGGCTGCTGCTTCGACTCCAGCGTCGTCGGGGTCCCCTGGTGCTTCCATCCACTGCCGGCGCAAGGTGACCTTGGGGGGAGCTGGGCCCTCTTCCCAGGCTGGTGGCCAGGAGCCCGGCACCTGCTCCCCAGGAAGGAACCAGAGCAGGTTCTCGGCCACTGGGCCAGAGCGAGCCCGGGTCTGTTGGTTAGTCTGGAGCTAGCCCAGGGTTAGTCTGGAGCTAGCCTGGCCAGCCAAGAGGAGGTGATGCCCCCAGCTGCACGCCCACAGCCGCTGTGCTCCCCAGACTTGTGTGAACCCGCGGGCTCGCTGTCTGTGAGAGCGGGAACCCCAGGGCCCCTCCAGCTCCCAATGTGGGGCTGAAGGGGGCTCCTGGGGTGCAGGCAAGGCCTTGGGGACACCACTGCTGGCCGTCCCCAAAGGAGAAGGAAGTGAACTAGCACCCCGAGGTCGTCTGGAGGGTGGGCTTCATCCCGAGGCGCAACGCCTTAATGCCTGGAGCGTGCACAGACCTCGGCGGGATCCTCCCGGCCACGCCCCCCCCCCCCCCACGGAGCGATCTTTGCCCGGCACGCGGCTCAGCAGCTCCTGCGCTCTGATGGGCAGCAGGAAGGCCCCAGCGAGGGCCGTCCACTGAGAGGCGCCATCTGGGCATCAGCACGTTGACGAAATGCTTCATGGCCTAAAACTGTTCCCGAACCTCTTCTCCTGCGAGAGCATTGAGTCTGGAGAGAGACAGAGCGAACTTTCCAGGGCCCCGCCCAGCGGATCTGACTGGTGGAGACCCCAGCCGCTGGGTCATTCCTCCAGGGAGGGCCGGCCAGCTGACCACGGGCGCTGGCCCTTAGCAGTCTCTGGGTGTCTTAGCCCCAAGCAATGCCACCTCCACGCAGCCCCCCAGGATAACCGAGGCTGGGAGCCCAGCACGTTCCCGGCGGGAGGCTGGGAATGAGGGTGTTCCCGAGGCTGCCGGCCTAACGGAGTCTGCTTGTCACTCCTTCCTGTGGCC
This sequence comes from Oryctolagus cuniculus, assembly GCF_051225735.1. Lineage (NCBI taxonomy): Eukaryota > Metazoa > Chordata > Mammalia > Lagomorpha > Leporidae > Oryctolagus > Oryctolagus cuniculus. Next base: position 3,211,809 of record NC_142870.1, read on the forward strand.
AGATTCGGAGCAGTGTGTCATGGAAGTCTCGGCTCGCAAGAACTGCGGCTACCCGGGCATCAGCTCCGAACTCTGCGCCGCCCGCAACTGCTGCTTCTCCAACACCACCCCGCAGGTGCCCTGGTGTTTCTTCCCGCAATCCGTGGAAGGTAAAGTCCGCACAGGACGGGCCCCGCTGGCTCCCGGACACAGCTGGTGTCTCCGAGGTGGCGGCTCGGGGCCCTCAACGCGGGGGATAAGCGTGTGCTGTGTGGCCAGCCCAGAAAGCAGGGTCAGCACGTGGCCCACAGCGACAGCAGCCCCCAGCCTGCGCGCTGCACCCGCACTGCCCGCTTCGGCGTCTGACGGTGTGGACACAGCAGCGCCTCTGCAGCCCCGCCCCGGGTCTCTGCAGAGCCGGCGGTGTTGCCTATTTTGTTGCAATTTCATTACCATATCTGGATGCCGCCAAGTGCTAGTGCGCTGGGCTGTGCCGGGCTCCAGGGCTGGGCTGGAAAGAAGCAGGCTTGGTCCGGCCGCTCTGGCCTCAGCCCCTCCCCCAGGTGCACACGTGTCACCTGGAGTGGGTCTTGGGAGAGCCCCGTCCCCAGGTGTGCACCTGTCCACCTGCCCGTCCCTCAGTAGTTGTGGGTTCCCGACACAGTTTGGCAGTGGAAGGAGAAGACCAGCCACCTCCAAAACGCAGGCAGAGTGTGTGCCTGTGCGTGGTGGGCGCCACGCCCCTGTCTGTGGGATCCGGGTGCCCCCAAGGCACTGCAGGAATCATGGGAGTGGTTTTTCCTGGGACCTGAAGGTCTCCCTGGGAAACAGCTGCCTGTTGGGGGAGTGGCCTCACAGAGCACCCTCCGGCTGGTGGCCTCTGTCCCCGCACCTGTCAGCCCAGGGGCCCAGCCCCTCCCCTCCGTGCTGACCGTGTTGCTTTCCACCCTAGACTGCCATTACTGAGGCCCGGCTGCCGAGACCCCGACCGGCTCTCGATGTCCCGAGACAGCGGAGCAAACCCCGCATCCGGTCGGCTCCACGGCTCCTGAACCCCTGTTCTGTCTTATGCCTTTCAGTGGTATGACGTCTTCAAATAGAGAAAAATTTTAAAATCTGCTACATTTCACTCTGGTTTCATTGGCAGAGAGGCAATGGTAGTGTGTGTGGTGTGTGTGCATCTGCACAAGTGTGTGTGCATGTGTGAGTGTGTGCATCTGTACAAGTGTGTGGTGTGTGTGCATCTGTGCGTGTGTGTGCATGTAAGTGTGCATCCGTGTAAGTGTGTACATATGTGTGTGCATCTGCGTGCGTGTGCACATGTAAGTGTGAATCCGTGTGTGTACATATGTGTGTGCATCTATGTGTGTGCACATGTAAGTGTGTGCATCTGTACAAGTGTGTGGTGTGTGTGCATGTGTGTGCATCTATAAGTGTGTGCATGAGTGTCCATCTCTGTGAGTGTGTGCATGCGTGTGCATGGTGTGTATTTGGGCCCCTGTGCACACATTAGGAATCTCAGCGGCCGAAGGCTCCAAGGGCCCCGTGGGGCTCCGGGTTTCTGGTTGCAATGCAGAGGCCCCTGAGGCTGTTGGAGACAGCGGCGACCGAAGTGCAGGCTGCGGGCGACCAACGCCCGGGGACCCTGTGGGGCCATGGGGCCTGGTCCAGCTCAGGGCTGGGGCGTAGCGTCGACCGGCCCCGAGGTCCCCAAGTCCACACCTGCAAGCCGCTGCCACAAAGGCTCGTCCCGCGGCCACATCAGAAAGCCCCAGCCTCCTCCCAGGGCGGGGAGGGTCAGAGCTGACCTGGCCGGAGGGCTGAAACCAAGGGCGGGTGGGGGGTGCTGCCTCCCTCCCAGTCCTGCGCTCTGAGAGGGGCCGCAGCCGGCACAGGATTCCCGCGGCGTCCTCACCCAGCCGGTGGGAGGCAGGGCTCCAGGGGACTCAGCCCACTGTGGGCGGGTACCGCGCCCACCCTTTGCTCCTCCGCGCCCGCTAGGGTCCGGCCCGGGGTCGCTCGCATGTTTCCGCGGGGCGCGGTGGTCTCCCGCGGGTGGCTCTGGGCGCCCTCCCACCTGGGCTCCCAGCGGCACCCCTCCTCCTCCTCTTCGGAGACTCCGCCCCCTCCTGGGACCGAGGGCGGCCGCGCGGGACGCGGGCTGGGGGCTCTGGGGCTGTCCTGACCGGACTCAGGGGCGCTCGGGAGATGCCGTCCCCTCCCCTTCTCCTTCGGGGGTTTCCGGAGGCTTAAACCCACCCCTCTCTGGCTCCTCATCCCGCGTTCCGTTTCCCCTTCCTCCCTGGCCGGGGCCTCCCCTGCCCCCGGAAACCCCAGAGGCACCCACGGTCCCCCACACAGGGTCCCAGGCGCAGGGGTGTGTGTGTGGGGGTGGAGCCATCAATCCACCTGCGCCGGCCTCTGCCACGTGAGCTCAGGTGACAAAGGCGCCTTGAGCGATCTCGCGACAGGGTGAGGGGACGACAGGGCGGAACTTGGGGGTGGACCTTGGGCAAAGTCTTTCCTGGCGGGGCCCTGTGGGAACTGGGGACGGCGCAGGTGCGGTGCCCTGTGCACGCGGGCGCCACCAGGGGGCGCTGCTGCCGCGCGGGCCTCCGCCTCCCGTGGACCGCCCGAGGGCAGGTGGGGACGTTGACCCGTCCCGCACGGCTGCTCCCCGTGACCCGTGGCTCAGTTCCGCAGAGCCGCTGCCTGCCCTAAGTCCTGCACGCGCGTGGCTGACTCCTGGAGGGGGTCGTGGTCAGGTGCCTGCGGGCGCCGGCCGCACCTGCGCCCACCGCGACAAAGTGCTGGGTGCTGGGGTTCCCAGTCGACCCACCCAGCGGCACTCCCCCGTGGGTCTCCCGCCAACAGCGCGGCCCAGACAGCCTCCTGCTGCGAGGCCGGAGGACGCGCCTTGCACCCCGGGGTCACCCCGCGCACGCCGGGCGCAGCTCAGCCTGGCCACGGCGGGGGATGGCGGGGCCACACTCAGCTGCGGGGGACAGAACGGACGCTGGGGGCTGCGGCTCGCCGCTCCTCTCGGCCTGGGAGCTGCACCCCTTCGGTCTTGGCTCTGGCTGCTGCACACCCAGGAGCACGGGTCAGCCCGATGTCCACCCGTGTCCACGCAGTAGAGCTATCTGCCACCCACCCCACCCACCTCCACGCGCGTCTCCCTCCTGCGCACACTCGAGGGGGTTCCCCAGCTCCAGGAGCGCCAGAGGGGCCGCCCAGCCCCTGCCCACTCCTGCCCAGCCCTTGGCCGCTCAGGCCGGATCTGCTGACCGCTGGGAGCGCTCTGGGCTCGGCGGTTGGCGGGCTCCGCGGTCATTTCCTGCGACCCGAGGAGTACCCGGGATGCTCAGCCTCCAGGCGGCACGGGCGGGAGTGCGGCTTGGGGAGGACCGACCCTAGGTGGACCCCAACCTCCGCCGGGATCGCTCTCCGGCGCCCTCTGCCGGCCTACCTGGGCACAGACACACCACCGCACCACCACGGGCAGCCTGGGTGCCGGGTGGTGGGCGTGGGTTCCCCAGGTACTGCGCACACCGAGCAGGGCGGGTGTCGCAGCCCTGTGTCCGGGGCAGCTCCCGGCTCCGCACAGGGAACGCGGCCAGCGGTGATGCGCACGCTTGAGATGTGTGAGAACCAGCGTGTGCAGGGTTACCCATCTTAACAGCTCAGTTCAGCCAGGTGTGACAGGCGCGCGGTTTGGGGAGCCCTGCTGCGTGAAGTTCTAGGTCGCGGGTCTCCCCACCGCCGCCCCCGCACAAGGATCCCCTCTGGGGCAGATGTCCGGCCCGCAGTGAGGAGGCCAGGAGAGCACCCGGCCGTGTCCGGGGACCTGGGTCCACTGAGCTCCAGCCCCTGGCGCTGGCTCTCTGCCACGGCAGTGGGGGGGGGGGGGTCACATGAGTACGAGTGACGGCTGGAGTGGGAGATCTCTACCCATCTACCTCCCCTCCATCCATCCAGCGATCTATCATCTACCTGTCATCAGTCATCTATCATCTCTGTCTATCATCCACCCAGCGATCTGTCATCTACCACCCATCTATCATCTGCCTGTCTGTCTGTGTATCCGTCGTCTGTCTATCATCTACCCATCATCCATCCATCTGTGCACCACCTGTCCATCATGTCCAGCTCGATCTCTGTCTCTCAGCAAAGCCCTCGGTGCCCTTTGGCCTCCAGCATCTTCCCTGCGGAGCTGCGGGTCTGGTTTCCTTCACCTCCCGCAGACCTCGCGGGTTTAACCACAGAGCGTGGAGCAGAGCCCTACCCCTTCACTGGGCAGGCAGCTCAGGCCGGGAACGGGACGGGAACTGGGTGGGAACAGGGTGGGAACGAGATGGGAACGGGATGGGAACGAGATGGGAACGGGATGGGAACGGGACCTCACTCCTTCCCACTGCCGAGTCAGTCCTCCCCTGATCTGTCCACTCACCAGCTGCTGGGGTCTGGGCTGTGTCCAGTGCTTGCCCCATGCAGGACGCTGCCACAAGCAGCCATGTGTGGTCTTTGAGTGGATGTGGGCAGATCCGTGTGCAAATAGCCTCTCCATAGTGGACAGTTGGGTAGTGGGCAGGGGGCACACTCACTTCCTAGGAAATCAGGGGCTCTTTTACTGCACAACCACCACTGGGTGAGAAGAGTGAGAAATGGACACCTCCTCCAGGGAGACCACAGGGTGTGCAGACCTGCTCTAGGGGAGACCACAGGGTGTGCACACCTACCACAGAGAGACCACAGGGTGTGCACGCCTGCTCCACGGAGACCCCAGGGTGTGCACACCTGCCCCAGGGAGACCACAGAATGTGCACGCCTGCTCCAGGGGAGATCACAGGGTGTGCACAACTACCCCAGAGAGAACACAGGGTGTGCACGCCTGCTCCAGGAGAGACCACAGGGTGTGCACACCTGCCCCAGGGGAGACATCAGGGTGTGCACACCTGCCCCAGGGGAGACCACAGGGTGTGCACAACTACCCCAGAGAGAACACAGGGTGTGCACGCCTGCCCCAGGGAGACCACAGGGTGTGCACACCTGCCCCAGGGGAGACCACAGGGTGTGCACACCTACCAAAGAGAGACCACAGGGTGTGTACACCTGCTCCAGGGGAGACCACAGGGTGTGAACATCTGCTCCAGGGAGACCACAGGGTGTGCACACCTGCTCCAATGAGACCACAGGGTGTGCACACCTGCTCCAGGGAGACCACAGGGTGTGCACACCTGCCCCAGGGAGACCACAGGGTGTGCACACCTACCCCAGGGAGACCACAGGATGTGCACACCTGCTCCAGGGAGACCACAAGGTGTGCACACCTGTCCCAGGGAGACCACAGAGTGTGCACACCTGCTCCAGGGAGACCACAGGGTGTGTACACCTGCTCCAGGGAGACCACAGGGTGTGCACACCTGCTCCAGGTGAGAAGTGTGGGTGCTAAATAAATAAATCTTTAAAAAATAAGTAAATATTTCACATTTAATGGAAGAACTGGTATTTTATTTCTCCCCTTTGCTGCATTTCCCTGCTGTCCATCTCCCCCAGCTCAGAGCCGGCTCTCCCTTCCTGTTCCACTGACGAGTTTGGGCTCTCAGCTTCTTCCAGCCAGGATTTAATATCCCCAGAGAATCCAAAATGAGGGCTTTGATTATCTATTGTTCAGACTCCACAGTTTGGGTTGTAGTTTATCCCTTAGCCACAAGTATTTAGCAGGAGATACTTGGATTTCCGTGTTTGAGTCTTTTTAAAATGTCAGTATCTTCTAGCTTGATTACGGGGTGACTGTAACGTTTCCGCTCTGTGGGACCTGCTGCTTCCTTGTGACCAAGCGTGAATTCTGTATTTCGTGTGCACCTGAGAAGCTGTGTTATTGTCAGGATTTAAGGTGTGACGTGCTTATGCCTGTGTGTTCGCCGTAGGAGCTGCCTTACTGACTACGTTTAATTCTATTTTCTTACTTTTTTGTTCACTTGTCCTGTACTGAGAAGAGCGTTCCTGTTAGCAGGAGGGCTGGTTTTCCCTTCCGCGTGGTTCACAGGTGGGCACCCTTGCCCGTCCCCTGCTGGCAGGAAGATTGTCGTCACAGTCACAGCTTCGCTGAGAACCCTGACTCCTTCATGCCGACGCACAGGTCTGGATGCCACTCCGTCGTCAAGGTCACAGCCCCCGCCCTGGCTCGCATCCCGGCGGCTTTAAAGTCTATTTAACCAGCACACCGACTCATTCTTTACCTCAGTGGCTGCTGGTCGGATGCAGAGAGCAGGGAGTGTGGGCAGGCGTGGAAGGAGCTGGTGACGACAGCGTTCACAGGAGGGCGGTGCAAATAGCCTTCTTCTCCAACAGGAAAGTCGCTGGCTGCATTAGCGATCTTACAGGGCGCCACTGCCCACGACGCCAGCATCCCAAGTGGGCGCAGGTTCCAGTCCCGGCTGCTCCACTTCTGATCCAGCTCCCTGCTGTGGTCTGGGAAAGCAGTGGAAGATGGCCCAAGTCCTTGGGTCCTTGCACCCACATGGGAGACCTGGAAGAAGCTCCTGGCTTCTGGCCTGGCCCAGCCCCAGTCACTGTGGCCATTTGGGGAGTGAGCCAAGGGATGGAAGAAGATCTCTCTCTCTCTCTCTCTCTAACTGTGCCTTTATAATAAGTCAATAAGTCTTTAAGAAAAATCTTACAGAGCACATCAAAATCTCTCCAAGAATTAAAAACAAGTTAGAGTAAAAATATGGCTAGTACAGAAATGGTGATATTTTCGTGAAACATCTAAAATAAAACCTGCTTGTAGGAACTCACTGTACAACTTCCTACCAACGGCGTTTAGAGGCATCTGGGGTTTGAGCTGTGTTGTTGCTGTCTACACGGTGAAGGGGCTCACCCCTGCCCGCTCCCCCACCCTCAGCTCACGCGCCTTGGGATAACCCCAGGGGTGCTGGGTGCTTTTATGGCTGCCTTGTTCCGCACACAGAGCTCACTGGATCGCGATCAGATAACACACTAAATAAAGCCAGCGCGGGCCCTGCCTTCCGCTTGCCTCACCTGCCTGCTTTAGTGGGGGCCCATAAAAGAGAGATAACCGCCCGGCCAGCCTATGGGCTAATGGTTCTCATCACCAAGTGGCCCTTGGATGCCGGCCCAGAGCTGTGCACTTTGCTGGAGAACCAACTTCCGGCCCCTGAGTGCTGCAGGGTCCCGCACAGTTGCAACACCTTTATCCGTCCCCTTCCACGTGCCCCTGCTGCTGAGACCCCATCCCCGTGCAGTCAGCGTGCCGGGGAGCTGAGCAGCAAGCGTCAGCCCAAGCCGCGGAGCCACGCACATGCTCCAGGGAGGGACCGTGGGGCCAGGCGGGCACCCAGAGTGTGCCAGCCCTCAGGGCACGTCCGAGACCCAGAACGTCCCGGAGGGGCTTCTGGAGGCGGCCAGAGCTGCCTGAGGCCAGCAGTGGTGCAGGGCTCCTAGGCTGGCGGCTGCAACATTGTTGCCAGTCCACAGGGGAGGGGGGCACCTGAGCCCCTGGGCCGCACTGTGCAGCTCTCTTGGCCGTCTCCCAGGACGCCCTTTCCTGTCCCTAACCCCCGGGGCCATCCCTGTCCATCTCTCCCGCACGTCAGCAAAGACGGAGGCGCCATGCCCAGCCGCCCCCTGGCATCAGGATGGTTTTGCGCTGAGCTCGGCGGAGCAGCACCAGAGGCAGAGTGCGCTCTGCCTCCCCACCTGACTCAGCAGGACAGCCGCTCTCCTTCCGGGAGGACCCCGTCCCTGTCCTGTACCCGGAGGACAGCAGCCCCGCCGAATGACCCCCGATCTCCTGCCACCTTCTGCTCACCAGCCCTAGAGGCCCCGTCCCTTCCCTCTGTCTTATCTCCCTGGTCTGATGCCTTCCGCTAAGACGGTTCACGGCGGCCATCTGACGCCCTGTGAGTCATCGCTCTCTACGAAGGCCCCTGTGCCTGCAAAAATGAGAATATTAACACTCAAAGTGGAGCCTCCTTCCCCCTGGTTAGTTTGCAGACCCCAGCTTCAAAACACAAGGCAGGGGCCTGGCGCTGTGGCGCAGCGGGTTAACGCCCTGGCCTGAAGGGCCAGCATCCCCTGTGGGTGCCGGTTCTAGTCCCGGCTGCTCCTCTTCTGATCCAGCTCTCTGCTGTGGCCTGGGAAAGCAGTGGAGGATGGCCCAAGTGCTTGGGCCCCTGCACCTGCGTAGGAGACCTGGAGGAAGCTCCTGGCTCCTGGCTTCGGATCGGCGCAGCTCCAGCCACTGTGGACATCTGGGGAGTGAACCAGCGGATGGAAGACCTCTCTCTCTCTAACTCTGGCTTTCAATAAATAAAATAAATCTTAGAAAAAAGAAAAAACACAAGGCGGGGGGGGGGTGTAATGGCCACTGTGCCGTGTGGAGCCCAGACCCCGGGACAGCTGCCTGGGCACCGCACGGGGGTCTCCTCCCCTCCCTCAGCTCTCGACCTCGGGGCTGTGGGCGCTGCCCGGTGATGAGCTGCCAGAAGGCACTTCCTTGCTGTCTCTCCTCGTCCCCAGTCCCGGCTCACACGTCCGCATGGACCCAGGGCCACCCCGGCTCAGAATCGCCCCTTCCTTAGAGATGCTGTGCCTGCCGGGGTCCAGGCACCCACACTTTTTCCTCCCGGACACCTGCGTCCGGCTCGGTGAGCTTACTGGGGGGAGGACTTTCTCCACGTCTCGTTGCTTCTTGGTGTGGTCGGCCACGGAGGCCAGCTGCCCTGCCGGTGTGAGGTCCACCACACCCGGCGATGCCCGTGAGCATGTGGTCCTGCCTGGGGCCGGCCCACAGCGCCGGGCTGAAGGTGATGCACGCAGTGGCTGCTTCATAAATATTGACCGACTGCTCCCCTTTCACTTCCACCCTGAAGACCTCAACAAATATTAGCTCTGGTGGACTCACAGCGCCTGAGCGCTCCGTAGGGATGAGCAATTGATTAACGCACCTTGGAAATCAGCCCGTGATAATGCAGGGCAGGGTTGTCGTGGCCATGAGCCCAGAGTGGCCTTGGTGTGGACGCAGGCCCTCGCCTGGGGGTGTTCCCCGCTTGGTGATCTCACCCTCTGCCTTCGGTGCTCTGGGGGTTGACCTTGGAAAAGCTGATAGGACAGAGAGAAGAAGCGTCAGCTGGGACATGCACCTGGTAGAAAGAAGCCCAGCAGCTGTCCCCGCCGTGACACTTAGCGTGGCCCCCCGGGGCCTGGGGGCAGCAGCCTGGAGAGGCGGCCAGCGGGCGGCCTGCCTGACCCCAGGTGGGTGCTCCGAGCCTCGCCAGCCAGGGCTGGGGCGCCACCGGCAGGCAGCGGTTTGTTCCGAGTCATCTCACATCTCTGCAGGCTTGATGGCCCCGGTACATTTTTGGGTTTTGCAACAACGTGTTTGTAAAATATTTATTTACTCACATATTGGAAAGACAGAGGGATAGAGAGGAAGAAAAGGAAGAAAAGGAAGAAAGGAGGAAGAAGACGTGAACTTCCGCTCACTGCTTCACTCCCCAAGTGTCTGTAACAAACAAGGCTGGACCAGGCTGAAGCCAGGAGCCAGCTCCCTGCTGTGGCCTGGGAAAGCAGCAGAAGGTGGCCCACGGGCTTGGGCCCCTGCACCCACACAGGAGACCCGGATGGAGCTCCTGGCTCCTGGCTTCCGCCTGGCCCAGCCCTGGCCCAGCCCTGGCCCTTGAGGCCATCTGGGGAGGGAACCAGCTGTTGGAAGATCAATCTCTCGCCTTCTCTCTCTGTTTCTCTGCCTTTCAAATAAAATAAATAAATTTTCTCAATAAAAACGGTGGCTCTGGCAGCCCAGGCTGCAGCGCTCGGCCGGCTGCTCCCAGGCCCCTGCACCCTCTCAGCTCGGCTCCCTCCTTCCCACGCCACCCCACCTTGTGTGAAAGGGGCAAACAGCCAGATTGCAAAACCCCTTCCTGCTCTTACCCCCAGCCCCCAGCAGGGGGCCGTCCACCTTGGCCCTGCCTGCAGCCTGCACGCCCGCCGCTCCCTGACCACCGTGCAGCACTGCCCTGCAGGCAGCGCCTCATCCCGCGGGGATTCCTGAGCAAGCCGCCGTGGCCTGTGCTCGGTGCTGCCGGGCGATTGGCCGCGGTGCCCTGGCGCGCACCCTTCCCTTGGGTTGTGCGTGTAACTGCTGAGATGCGTCCACCCCAGGGAACCGACCTGGGGCTTTCGACTCACGCGTGTGTCCGAGCCCTGGCGAGGCAGGGAGCTGTCACGCCCAGCTGCTCCCGGGCCTGGCCGCAGAGACTTCTCCCGCTTCCCGGGCGCTGCTGGCTGCCGCGGGGGCTGTGCTGGGACCCCTGGCCGCCCTGTGAGGGCTCAGGTTCCTCCACCCTTGCCAACCTGTGCTCTCAGGGCGGCCTGGGGTCTCTCTCAGTGAGGTTGGGGCTGTCGTGCCTTATGGCTCAGCTGTCGCGTCAGGGACAGACGCCGTTCACTGTGACTGAGTCGGGTTTACCGGCCGTGCCTGCATGATTCAAGTTCAAGTGTCAGAGAAAGTGCCAACGGTGTCTGCCTCACGGCAGTCTGAGAAGCCTCGCGGTATGGACAGTGCCTTGCCCTCGGCCTCTCTGCTGGCTCCGCCTGGACCTGGGCTGTGAGCCCAGCCCTCCAGCCCCATCAGCAGGGGAGAGACCTGCACCTGCCGCCCACCCAGCGTTGTCTCAGCCTCCCCTGACACGGGAAATGGGAGTAAAACACCCGTGGGGATTAGGCTGGCGAGGTGCGGGGGCACGGGCGGGGGGGAATGCAGCAAACGTGGTGATGGCTGAGCCGGGAGGCTCAGATCGACAGTCACGTGGGTCCAGGGGTGGGGGAGGGGAGCAGGAAGGGGCCGGGGAGCAGTGACGAGCCCGGGCACCCAGTGGTGCCCCTGACGGGAGGCTGGCGGGCAGGGTGACCTTAGCCTAACTGATTAGTCCACCAGGATCCCACACAGGGCCACGTTCTGAGGTCCTAGGAAAGCTTCGATTCCAGGGAGCCGGAATTCGCTTGGCGACAATGACGTGGTTCCCAGAGGCAGAATCAGGGGCTTCTCCCCGTGGCTGGGGGGAGGGGGAACCTGGTCCCCGGGGGGCCCCCGTGCTGTCTAGGGCCAGCTCGCACCCCTGGCTTTTGGGAGCAACAGGTGCACGTCCCAGGTCTGGTCAGGGCGGGGCTGCAGGCTAGAGCTCCTTGCGGGAGGGCGAGTTAGAGCCTGGCCTCTGTGCTACCGGAGCTGGGGACCACCCCCGCCCCAAAGGCAGGGCTGCCAGGGAGGAGGCGGCCGCGTCCCAGCTGCCAGCTGTGCCTGGGTGACCCACCCCACCCGTCAGCTGCTCCCAGGGGCCCTGCCTGGCAGCGGCAGCCCCACAGATGCCACCCAGAAGCTCCGCCACTAGCGGCCACTGTGGCTGCCTCTCAAGACCCACAGCTGAAATGCCCCGTCCGTTCAGCGCCCATTGTCCTGCTACCGCCCCTTCCCCAGCTCCCAGGGCTGCCATGGGACCTCCTGGGTGGAGCAGGTGGCAGCTGGCCCAGTGCTCAGGGCTGGAGGCCCCGGGCACCCTCTGTCCTGCACTCACGGGAACCCCTGGCTGCCAACCCTCCCCCTTCCATACGCCGAGTCCCAGCAGATGGCACCGCCCAGCCCAGCTGTGTTTGCCTCCTTAATCAGCCAGGCCCTGATGACTTGGGAGGGGTCTGGGTGCCCCTCTCCGGGAGGTAGCGAGAATGCTGAGTGGAGGGAGGCGCCGCGCCCGGGGCAGCTGCAGAGCGAGCGACAGCTGGCCAGCAGCACCCCGGCCCTGCGGAGGCTTCAGCTGTGACTGGCCACCTCCCCCCTCCACGAGACGCTGAGTGACAGTGCGAGGGACGGAGATGCACACCGGCTGACCCCTGTGGGCTGCTGAGGGGTCGAGCGCTTGGCAGTGCTGTGCATTTCTGATCCCCCTCCTCTGATGAGCTCCTAGTCCCACTCCAAACCCTGCTGGCTTGAGCCCCTTCTCACTCTCACCCCTGCTGACAGCAGGCAGGGGACCACGGCTACACGTGGCTGCGGCGGCCACGGCAGGGATGTGGCCGGCCACTGAGGAGGGAGAGAGCCTTCAGCAGAGCCGCTCTGCCCTCCCTCGGGGCTCGGGACCCCCACGCAGCGCCCTGTCGAGGGAAGCCTAGGCCCAGGGACCCTCGTGCCTGCAGCCCTCGACCAGACAGGGAGGCCGGGGAGGCCGCGGGATGACCAGCTCTGGGGGCAGGGTGGGCGCTCCTGTCCCGCTCTCTGCTCCTGCACCCAGGGCTCCTGGGCAGGGCCGCGCTAGAATAGAAGGAGGGGGTCCACAGTGAGGTCTTCCTCTCCCCCCACATGCGCTCCAGGGCTTCCTCCTCCAAAGGCCCTCCCCTGGCCCCCTCTCCCCGGGGGGCCCGTGCTGTGTCCGCCAGGGCGAGTCCGGCTCTGCCCCCACCCCTCCTGTGAGAGCCCTGGGACCAGCGGATCTGGCTCCTTGGTTGTACCACGCCTGGCGGGAACCTTGGGGCAGGTGAAGAAACTGAACCACGGGGAGCGTGATTTGCACAGGGCCACGTAGCCCAGGGCTTGGGCCAGGCATCTCGGCGTCCCCATGTTGGCACGACCAGCTGGCCTCCCCGGGGCCTTCCCACGCGGGCAGCACTGTGACCCCGCGCAGCTGTGGTAGGCGCGTGGTGCATGCTCACTCTGTCCAGTGGAAGCCTCCACCAGCCGGGCAGTCCTGGCGCTGCCCATGCGGAAGGCCCGGGGCAGTGGGACGCCTGGCTGGGGAGGGCCTGGACGTCACTGTCTCCAGCTCTGCAGGTGACTCCAGGTGTGGCTGGGCGGGGACCACGGCTCGGACAGACGCTCCTCCCCAGGCAGCCTGCAGAAAACCATCCCACCCCCTGCTCAGAGCACAGAGTGAGGGCCACAGTGGTTCCTGGGGTGTCTGCAGGCCCCTGGAACCCAGCCCAACTCCAGCCCAGCCTGGCCTCTGGGGGCTGTCACCAGGACAAGCTCCTGGGCCTGTCCCTGTGACCATCTGTCCCCTAACATGAACCCCCGGCGTCCCTGGTGAGCCCCGGTGCCCTCTCTCTCCCTCAGCCCAGAGAGGGCCCTGGGACGGAGCAGGCAGGGCTCCGCCTCTCTCACTCGCCCACAGGGGGCCACCCAGCTGCCCACGGAGGGCTCCCTGGGCACGAGGAGGTTCCTGGCTGACTCCCATCCATCCCTCGGTGAGGGACAGCTCTGCCAGGGCGTCAGGGCCCTGTCCAGCCCCTCAGGTGTCCCACCTGCAGGCTACGTTTGAGCAGGGACGGTACACAGAGTGCCCTTGCCCTGGCGGTCCCTACAAGATGCCCCTGCGTCAGCCAGCGCCAACTGCACAGGAGTGGCCAGGATCCCGACTGCTCGAAGCAGCCACCGGCTGCAGGGGTGGGGGCACCAGGAACAAACACGAGAGGCTGAGGTGGGGGGTCCCCATGGATATGGGTCCCCAGCTGCTGCAGCCACCCTGGGCAGGAGCCTTGAGGGTGGAGCCTCGGTTTCTCTCTCTGGAAAATGGGTGCAGTTTTTCCCGTCTCATCCAGTCCAGCTGTCGGGACAACTTCCAGTACACGGCGTTCATTGAGGACGGCCAGGCAGGCAGAGGGTGCCCTCAGCCAGAGGACGGCCTGCAAGGGCGCAGATTTAAAAATCCGGATGCACTGGGGCTGGCTCTGCGGCGCAGTGGGTTAAGCCGCAGCCAGTGACACTGACATCCCACATCACAGTGTGATTCAAGCCCGGCTGCTCCACTTCCCATCCAGCTCCCTGCTAAGGCACCTGGGCAAGTGGCAGGAAGTCCTTGGGCCCCTGCCACCCACGTGGGAGATCTGGACGGGGCTGCAGGCTCCCGGCCTGGCCCAGCCCTGACCTGGCGGCCACTCGGGGAGTGAACCAGTGGATGGGAAATCTCGCTCCCTCTTTCTCTCTCTCAGTAACTCTGCCTTTCAAATAAATGAATCTTTAAAAATTATTCTAAAAATCAGGTGTACCCTATTTGTATTAAAATGCATTGAATAAATTTATTTCATACATTTTATTGAAGTGCAATTAATCAAAGCATTTCTGCTGGGAAGAAAGACCAAAGAGGGGCCGGCGCTGTGGCATAGTGGATAAAGCTGCTGCCTGCAGTGCTGGCATCCCATATGGGCGCCGGTTCAAGTCCCGACTGCTCCACTTCCGACCCAGCTCTCTGCTGGTGGCCTGGGAAAGCAGTGGAAGATGGCCAAGTGCTTGGGTCCCTGCACCCGCGTGGGAGACCCAGAAGAAGCTCCTGGCTCCTGGCTTTGGATCAGTGTAGCTCCAGCCGTTGTGGTCATTTGGGGAGTGAACCAGCTGATGGAAGACCTCTCTCTCTCTCTCTGCGTAACTCTGCCTTTCAAATACATAAATAAATCTTAAAAATAAAAGAAGAAGGAAAGAAAGCCAGACGAGAGAAAGGGCTTTGTGCCTTTGCAGAGTCCAGCTCTCGAGAGGCGGAGCAGGCTGGGTCTGGACGGTGGCCTGGGCCAGGGTCTCTGCTGTGCTCCCGGGGTGGGAGGGCTGAGCCCGGCCCACTGACGTCCCTGCGGGAGCCACAGCCCCACCCGAGCCCCCGGCCTTTCCTGCAGCCCCGCTGGGGCGGGCAACACAGCCCTGTGCAGACGCAGGGAACCCACGTGCTGCTGCTCCCGGGGCAGTGCGGGCTGGGACACACACACACACCACACACACACACACACATACACACCACACACACACCATGCACCACACACACCACACACACCACACACACCACACACACCACACACACACACACACACACACACACCATGCACCACACACACCACACACACCACACACACACACACACACACACACCACACACACACACACACACATACCACACACACCACACACACACACCGTGCACCACACATACCACACACACACACCACACACACACACACACACCACACACACACACCACACACACACACACACCACACACACACACCACACACACACCACACACACACACACACCACACACACACACCACACACACACACACACCACACACACACACCACATATACACACACACACCGTGCACCACACATACCACACACACACACCACACACACACACACACACCACACACACACACACCTCGCGGGCTTCTGGGGGCTTCCAGTGGCATGCGGGAGAGAAACAGGTGGGGCTGTGGTGGGGCTCCGCCCAGAGCAAACAGAGTCCCGGTGGCTGTGCAAACACAGGGGTACAAATGGGCCCGGCGGCGGGTGCTGGCACTCCTGCGTGCCCACAGCCGGAGCGGTTACCATGGGGATCCGAGCGCTCTGGCTGCTGCTGCTCATCCTGGCCTTGGGGTCCTCGGGCTCTGTCGGGGAGGACCTGGGCCTGTGTGAGTACTGGCTCCTGGGGAGGTGGGCCAGCACCGGGCAGGCGGGCGGGGTCCAGGCCGAGGGCGCCATCCTGGGCTCAGAGCAGCGCAGGCGGACACGCCGTCCTCTGTTTCGTCTGCGCCGCTGGGCACAGGCGGGCTTTCTCTTGCAAAAGCCCTGCCAGGAACCTGAGGCCCAGGGCAAGGCAGGGCTGAGCGCAGGCTGCGGGGCTCGCCCTGCCCCGCCCCTGCCCAGCGCCGTCCTACCAGGGGTTTCTGGATGAATTTTTGATCTGGCGCAATTGCAAACCAGGAAAGGCAGGAGAGAAACCAACCTCCCAGAACACTTTTACATTTTTTAAAGATTTATTTATTTATTTGAAAGAGTTGCACAGAGAGAGAGAGAGAGAGAGAGAGAGAGAGAGAGAGAGAATCTCAACCGCAACAGCCAGGGCTGGGTTAGGAGCTTCCTCCGGGTCTCGCAGGTGGGTGCAGAGGCCCGAGCGCTTGGGCCATCCTCCACTGCCCTCCCAGGCGCATTAGCGGGGAGCTGGGTCTGAAGTGGAGCAGCCGGGGTTCCAGCCGTACCCATGTGGGATGCCAGCGCTGCAGCTGACGGCTTAGCACACTGCAAACACCGTCCAGGAGGCCTCCTTTTAGGCGTTATGTGGGAAGCCCCTCTCGTGGGGACAGAGCCATCACCTGCAAAGTGGAGCAAGCAGAGGCTGGTGCTGTGGCCCAGCGGGTGAAGCTGCAGCTGTGGAGCCTGTTCCAGTCCCGGCTGCTCCACTCCTGCTCCAGCTCTCTGCTGTGGCCTGGGAAAGCCCCGGAGGATGGGCCAAGTGCTCGGCCCCTGCACCCACGTGAGAAACACAGAAGAAGCTCCTGGCTCCTGGCTTCAGATGGGTCCAGCCCCAGCTGTGGGGGCTGCTTAGGGAGTGAGCCAATGCATGGATACGCTCTCTCTGCCTCTTCTGTAACTCTGCCTTTCAAATAAAAAAAAATGAAGCAAGAACACGCCAGCAGGGGCTCTGGCAGCTAACTGGGCTTTGTCTGGGGCAGCGGCCAGCCAGTGCGTCATCCCGGCCCAAGAAAGGGTGGACTGCGGCTACCCCCAGGTCACCGAGGAGGAGTGCAAGAGCAGGGGCTGCTGCTTTGACTCCAGCATCTTCGGGGTGCCCTGGTGCTTCAAGCCCCTGCAGGACACAGGTGAGCCCCAGCGCGGCCCCGCGTGCAGACCCAGGTCCCCAGACAGCTGCCCACGGGCCTGGGTCCTCAGCGCCGTCCACTGGAGGAGGCCTCCCAGTGCCGTCCACGCCCAGGGAAGCCGCGGCTGGTGGCTGTCCCCTTTCTGATTCATGTCGAAGCCATAGCTTCACAGACGTGCTCTGAGCGAAGGCTTCAGGTGGAGGGGCCCGGGGTAACAGGTGTCCCAGGACGGGGTGGGGGGCACGGAAGCCTGGCTGCTGGGAGACGGCAGCAGTGGCTGAGCCGGGCAGCAGCCCTGGAGCTGCCCCACCGTGATGGTGTGGCTCTCCCCTCCCGCGGTGCTGCAGGCCGAGCAGGGCAGCGCCCCTGGGGACCCCTCCTGGGAGGGGTAGTGGGCCCCGGCCCCTCCCACCCACTCTGGGCGTGGCTGACGGCCCTCAGCCAGGTGCCATGCCCACGGAGGACGTTCCCAGGGGGACAACTCTGGCCGTCAGCACCGCGAGGGGCCACTCTTGGCCTTTGTGCCGGGATAACAGTGAGAGGCCGAGTCCCAGGTCACCCCGATCCCAGGCACTGAGGGTGGCCCCAGCCCCTGCGCCCTGCCAACAACTCCGGGGAGAAGGCAAGAGACGAGGTTGCCTCTTCCCCGGCTGTCCCCTGCCTCCTGCCGTCCCTGCTGGGACCCCCTTCTCCCCTGAGCACTGGCTGGTGGCCCCGCCCTCTGTCACCTGCACTGACCACCTGCGTCCAGGGACCTCAGTAGCCCCTGAGGTGGGTTGCGAGGCCACCCGCTAGGAGCTCACCACTTCCCCGGGGACCTGGGGGCGCGCGCCCCAGCTCTAGGCATGGTCTGGGCGCCTGCGCTGCTGGAGGCGCTGTGCACGGAGCCGAGCCGCTCACCACACTGTCTCCGTGCTCCTTCCAGAATGCACGTTTTGAAGCGCAGCTGCGGCCTGCCGGGTCCCCGGGTGTGAGGCCCCTCCCGCCCTGCTCACCCCGCTTCTCTCTCCCCGCCTCCTGCCTGCTGCGATCGCCAAACCTAATGCCTGGAGCCTGATGTCTAGAGAATAAAGAACCCGTGCCCGGCACGGACCCTTCATCACCCCGCCAGTTCCCTTTCTTCCTCGGCACTCGGGGGCAAGGAGGGGGAGGGGCTTCCGCTGCCCGGGGGAGGGGCAAGGAGGGCGGGAGGGGCTTCCGCTGCGCGGGGGAGGGGCAAGGAGGGCGGGAGGGGCTTCCGCTGCCCGGGGGAGGGGCTTCCACTGCCCGGGGGAGGGGCAAGGAGGGCGGGAGGGGCTTCCACTGCCCGGGGGAGGGGCTTCCACTGCCCGGGAGAGGGCTGCTCCACGCCAAGGGGCAGGAGAGCTGGCGTGGTGTGCAGGGACCCCTCCCGGGCCGCTTCCTCCCGCAGGTTGAGAAGAAAACATTTCAAGTGCGAGTCCTAACAGTCCCCGCGGACGTCAGCGTAGGTGTTAGCCTAGAGGTTAAGACACGTGGGCCCCGCAAGTTCCGGTTCTGGCTCCTGGCTTCAGTTTCCTGCCCCTGCAGACCCGTAGCAGGTGACGGCCCAGGCGCTGGCTTCCTGCCAGCCAGGCGGGAGACCCGGATGGAGTTCCCAGCTGCTGGCTTTGACATTGGGACCGCTCCCGAAAGCTTCATGGGCTTGGGGAGTGGACCAGTGAGTGGGTGGGAGCGCTCTCTGTCTGTCTGTCTGTCTCTCTGCCTCGCAAATAAATAAGCTTTGTAAAACCCCTTTAAGGATTTATTCTGTGTTGGTGAAGAGCGCGGGCAGCAGCAGCCTTGGACAGACCCTTGCTGTGTGTGTTTGCAAGCCAGGGGTCACACCCGCCACCCCAGAGGCCCCTGCTTTCACCCTCTTGTTAGATGAACCAGGGCCACCGAGCTTCAGACGGGGGCTCAGAATCAGCTCCCCGGGTGCCGGGCGCCTGGCGAAGGAGGCGGCACCACGCAGGCAGCCCAGTCCTCCCACCACAAGGCCCCGCCCAGCCCCACAACCTCCAGGGGGTCCCAGCCTCCCCCAAGAAGGCGCCCAGGAGAGTCCTCCCTGCCTGGGGGGCCTGGTGGGCTACAGCCTGACAACACTGGGCACTGAAACTGTGGGGGGGATTTTCCCCATTCCACACCCAGCAGACCACTGTCTGGGAGAAGGGGCGGGGCGGGAAGAGCTGGACCCCTCCCAGTGGGAGCCCCAGGCTGAATTTCCTGGTCTGAGCCCTTCTCCCCTCCTGGGAGTGAGTCCGGAGCTGCCCTAGACAGCAGCCTTCACTTGGTGGCCGGCCGACGGCTCCCAGCACCCCAGCAGCGAGGTAGCCTTCCTTGTCTTACGGAACAGAGAAAGCCCTTGTTAAGCAAGGCGTCCAGAGGCCCGGACAGCACAGCCAGGACGTCCTGGTCTCAGGGTCTGACGCCCTGGGTGTCCTCCTGCTGACCATCGCGCGTCTGCCAGACCACGAGCCCAGGTCCCTCCGGCCCAGGAGCGTGCGCGAAGTCCGGCCTCCCGCTCTGAGACCCTGACAGAGCTCCGGCCTCTGATCCCTCTCCCGCATCACGGCCCACGGCCAGCCCGAGAGGCCTCTGATCCCTCTCCCCCATCACGGCCCACGGCCAGCCCGAGAGGCCTCTGATCCCTCTCCCCCATCACGGCCCACGGCCAGCCCGAGAGGCCTCTGATCCCTCTCCCCCATCACGGCCCACGGCCAGCCCGAGAGGCCTCTGATCCCTCTCCCCCATCACGGCCCACGGCCAGCCCGAGAGGCCTCTGATCCCTCTCCCGCATCACGGCCCACGGCCAGCCCGAGAGGCCTCTGATCCCTCTCCCGCATCACGGCCCACGGCCAGCCCGAGAGGCCTCTGATCCCTCTCCCCCATCACGGCCCACGGCCAGCCCGAGAGGCCTCTGATCCCTCTCCCGCATCACGGCCCACGGCCAGCCCGAGAGGCCTCTGATCCCTCTCCCCCATCACGGCCCACGGCCAGCCCGAGAGGCCTCTGATCCCTCTCCCGCATCACGGCCCACGGCCAGCCCGAGAGGCCTCTGATCCCTCTCCCGCATCACGGCCCACGGCCAGCCCGAGAGGCCTCTGATCCCTCTCCCCCATCACGGCCCACGGCCAGCCCGAGAGGCCTCTGATCCCTCTCCCCCATCACGGCCCACGGCCAGCCCGAGAGGCCTCTGATCCCTCTCCCCCATCACGGCCCACGGCCAGCCCGAGAGGCCTCTGATCCCTCTCCCCCATCACGGCCCACGGCCAGCCCGAGAGGCCTCTGATCCCTCTCCCCCATCACGGCCCACGGCCAGCCCGAGAGGCCTCTGATCCCTCTCCCGCATCACGGCCCACGGCCAGCCCGAGAGGCCTCTGATCCCTCTCCCGCATCACGGCCCACGGCCAGCCCGAGAGGCCTCTGATCCCTCTCCCCCATCACGGCCCACGGCCAGCCCGAGAGGCCTCTGATCCCTCTCCCCCATCACGGCCCACGGCCAGCCCGAGAGGCCTCTGATCCCTCTCCCCCATCACGGCCCACGGCCAGCCCGAGAGGCCTCTGATCCCTCTCCCGCATCACGGCCCACGGCCAGCCCGAGAGGCCTCTGATCCCTCTCCCCCATCACGGCCCACGGCCAGCCCGAGAGGCCTCTGATCCCTCTCCCCCATCACGGCCCACGGCCAGCCCGAGAGGCCTCTGATCCCTCTCCCGCATCACGGCCCACGGCCAGCCCGAGAGGCCTCTGATCCCTCTCCCGCATCACGGCCCACGGCCAGCCCGAGAGGCCTCTGATCCCTCTCCCGCATCACGGCCCACGGCCAGCCCGAGAGGCCTCTGATCCCTCTCCCGCATCACGGCCCACGGCCAGCCCGAGAGGCCTCTGATCCCTCTCCCGCATCACGGCCCACGGCCAGCCCGAGAGGCCTCTGATCCCTCTCCCGCATCACGGCCCACGGCCAGCCCGAGAGGCCTCTGATCCCTCTCCCGCATCACGGCCCACGGCCAGCCCGAGAGGCCTCTGATCCCTCTCCCCCATCACGGCCCACGGCCAGCCCGAGAGGCCTCTGATCCCTCTCCCCCATCACGGCCCACGGCCAGCCCGAGAGGCCTCTGATCCCTCTCCCCCATCACGGCCCACGGCCAGCCCGAGAGGCGTCCTGACCCCAGCGGCTGCCACCTTGTGCCTGGCTCAGGCCTGCAACTCAGCTCTGTCACCCCGCCCTGCTCCCCTGCATGGAGGCCTGACCTGGGACAGGGGACAGGGGACCAGGGACCGGGGACCGGGGACAGGGGACCGGGGACCGGGGACAGGGGACTGGGGACAGGGGACCGGGGACAGGGGACTGGGGACAGGGGACTGGGGACAGGGGAGAGGGGACAGTGGAGAGGGGATAGGGGCTCGGCTGCCTTCCTACAGGGGGACTCTAGGACTTCATTAAGGGAGCCGCTCATACGCCCCCAGAGAATTCCTCTACCCCCCCCTCAGCACCGACCTCTCTGTTCTCAGCCCTCGATTCTCATTGCCCCCGAGCAATGCCCCCCCGGAGAGAGAGGACGGTCGCACCCCAGCCCTGCAGCTGCGTGGGCCCACCTCCCTCACTCCTGGCCACAGCTGTCCACCGCTCAGGGGAGACCCCGTGCGGGTTCCAGAATCCCCATCACGGCGTCTTTCTGCCCCGGGTGTGGTGCCTGGGTTGGGTGGCTGGGCGGACATTAGCCTATGGGCGTGAGAAGACCGGAGTGATTGGGGCAAGTGGGCGATGCTGGCGATGAGCCAGGGAACCCGCCTCGGAAGCAGAGCTGCAATTGCAGGGCTAACGTCCTCCCCCCCATTCAGAACCCTGCTGGGGGGGGGGTCCCAGCCCTCTCCAGGGGGCAGCTGAGGGGAATCTCCCCCGACCCTGCACCCAGGGCGGCTGTGAGGTCCCTGGAGGAGTTTCAGGGACTCCATGCCCGGGAAGCCTCCGCCCAGCACGGTCTTGGAGACAGAGGGGAGAACAGGGCCACACACGCCCCTGTAAAAACTCCAGTCTGACTGCTCACTGCTCCGTGGGCGGGGGGGGGGGCACACTCTCCATTAAACTTGGCTGGGCGGCTTCCTGCCCCTCCTGTCTCCCGCCCGAGTTCTCTGATCAGCATCATGCTGTCTCCTGAGACACTGAGTTTGCCACGGCCAAGTGAACAAACGCGGCACGGAGAGACGTCCGTGTGAGGCCTGGGGAGGAGCCGGCATCCTCTGTGCTGTGCTGTGTGTGCCATCCACCGAGGGCCCTGGGCACCCACCCCGGGCTGCTGCTGCTCCGCCCGGGAGGGGAGCCCCCTCCCCCCCGCCCCCCCCGCCCCCCCCCCCCGGCTGCTGCTCCGCCCGGGAGGGGAAGCCGCCCTCTCCCACCCGTGCCCAGCTCCCGAAGCCACAGCTCTTCCTGGTGGCCACACCCCATCCCACATGAGCTGTCCAGAGTGGGGCAAACTGCACCTGTAGCGAGGAAGCCTTGGGTCTGGCTGCCCCGGGTGACCCCTGTGCACTGACTTGTGGCCGCCAGAGATGCCTGCGGCCAACAGCAAGGGGTCACTCGTGCCTCATACGCCAGGCTGAGGTGATGGCGGGGCCCCAGGCCTGTCCTCTCTGGGCCTGTCGCTGTCCCTGTCCTGCTGGCTGGGGGAAGGGAGACAGGGGAGGCCGGCAGAGCCCTGCAGCTGGGGAATGGCTGCCCCAGGACCCCGGGGGACTGCTCTGGGGACCCACACACAGCTGCTGGGTTCTCTGACTCCGGCACGGACATGGTCATGGTCAGCCGCTGTGTGCTCGCTTCCTGTGCTCTACCACAGGGCTCTGCAGTCCCAGAGCCGGAGCCCGGGATGGGGACGGCCCCACCCCCCAGCCCAGGTGAGTGTCTCAGCAGCTGCCACCTGGTGGCCACTGTCCATCGGGGCTACTGTCTACCTCTGGTCACTCAGTGGCCGCTGTCCAACCCTGGTCACCTGGTGACCACTGTGCACCGGTCACTCAGCGGCCCAGATGCACACCCAGGGGAATGCCTCCCACCCCCGCCCCCTGCCATGTGTTGTTTCGGCAGCTGCTGGCAGTTTGCGGCTTCTGTCTTGAAAAGCTCCCAGTCGTGTCCCCGGGGACTCGTGCAGGGCCCCGAGGCCAGCCTCAGAGTCGGAAATCAGCCTCATCCCCGTGCCGGCCACCTCCTGTCCATGGGCTGGGGGAGGGGGCTCAGAGTCCGGCCCCTGTGCTCTGCTGTCCCTCCTGCCTGTTGGTCCTGCGTGTCCTGGGGCTCCTGTCCAGTGAGAATGCTCCCTCCCCGCCCTCGCTAGCTTGAGTCTCCCCCACCAGGGTTTATGTTGAGACTCGGGCCCCGAAGTGAAGAGGGGTGTGAGGCAGTCACGACCGCTCCGCCCTCGTGAGCTGGTCAGGGCCGTGCCCAGCAAGGGCGGGAGCAGGTGACGCCCCCGTGGCCCTTACAGCAGGACACAGTGCCCGCTCCGAGAGAGGCACCACCCCTCCCCTGGAGGCAGAGAGCAGCACCCCCCCCCAAGACAGGGAATCTGCTGTGCCTCTATCTTGGGCCCCAAGCATCCAACTGTGAGGAAAAAACGACCACCTGGTCTAAGGCATTCTGTTAGCGACTGCGATACCCACCCCCAATCTCGCAGCTCCACACACGGGCGTGGACTTGGAAACATCTGAGAGGTGATTAAAATATCTCAGAGCCCCTGCCCCAGCCTCCACCCCCACCTCCAGCAATGGCCGCCCTCTGCGCAGGGCAGGCACCGGGAGAGGGGGCGGGGCCACCCGCAGGCAGTATTGACATGAGGGCCAGGGTTAGGGTGAAGTCAACAGGCAGAATTGTGCAAGTGCAGGACCTTGTCTGTAGTTAAGTGGATATTTTGTTCATCATAGTTTTGTATTACTTCTGATTTTTAAACAGTGTGTTGGGAATATTCAACTTGATGATGGAGTTGTCCAATAACCACTGGGAGTCTGGGTGAAGCTGCTGCTGCACCCGGCATCCCTACAGGAGCGCTGCTTCAAGTCCCACTGCTTCCCTTCTGACCCAGCTCCCTGCTGCTCGCCTGGGAAAGCAGCAGGACCCCTTCCACACACGTAGGGGACTGGGATTGAGTTCCAGGATCCTGGCTATGGCCTGGCACAGTCCCGGCCGTTGTAGTCAACTGGGTGAACCAGTAGGTGGAAAATTCATGTTCTCTCTCTCTCTGTCACTCTGCCTTTCAAATAAATAATCTTTAAAGAGTTTGCATCCAAGGTGAATGCCTCACTGGCCTCCCCTAGCTGACACTTTGAGCTGGGGGTGTACAGTGCGTCCGGTGGTGTAGGCTGGCTGCACCTGCCCTGGCTGTGCCTACCCTGGCTGTACCTGGCTTTGACTTCACCTGCGTTCCGTCAAATGAGGTCACCAGCCCCCCCTCGGCCGAGGCAATGATGTCGCCGGAAGTCAGCGCCCTGAGGGGTGGCACCCACTCTCACGGACGCTGCTGGGTCAGGGGCAACACTTGGGGCCCCTTGCTTCAGCTGCCCGCAGCCTCACAGGTGCCTGTAATCGGATCTGCACCGGATGGGGAGGCGTGGAGCGAGTGCCGTGGAGGCCCCCTCCCCACCTGCTTCCCCTGTCTGTGTCCTCCCGCGGGTTTCCAGTGGTTTGAACCGTAGGCTGTAGGGACGTAGGTGTGAGGATGGAGAGATGGGAAGGGGTGAATTCTGGAATACTGTGACCTCGTGCCAGGCTCCGGTCTGGAGTGCGGGGCGGGGGCACTGCAGGTGAGGGCGGGGTGGATCTACTTTGAGAAGGGGTTGGTGAAAGCCCTCAGGATGTCCACGGGAATGACCCAGGGTTGCCTCATGGGGCTGGGGGTGGAGTGAGGCCATTAGCTTTTCTACTCTGCTTCACTAACTGGTAGAACATTTGAAGTTTTAAAATTATAAGAGAACTTTGGAAGAGGTGGAGGGATGGGGAAGATGGCAGATGGGGGGGGGCACAGGAGCAGAGACCTGGGCAGGAGCAGGTGTGGGGGTGCAGGGCACACAGAGACCTGGGCAGGGGTGAGGTGGGGGTGCAGGGCAGGAGCAGAGACCTGGGCAGGGGTGCAGGGCAGGAGCAGAGACCTGGGCAGGGGCAGGTGTGGGGTGCAGGGCACACAGAGACCTGGGCAGGGGTGGGGGCGGGGGTGCAGGGCAGGAGCAGAGACCTGGGTAGGGGTGGGGGCAGGGGTGCAGGGCAGCAGTGAGGACAGTCGGCTGCTGTCTTCAGCTGGTGACAGACAGGTAAAGGGGCGGGGCCATGTACCAGGGGCCAGGGCAGCCGCCTGCCCACCTGTCCTGTTCCCGCCTGCCCACCTGTCCTCTGCAAGGACAGCACCAGTCCTCCTGCCCTTGTCCCAGGAGATGCTCCCGGTATGAGCCCTGGGCCAGCCAGCAGAAGGACCCCTGAAGCCGACCCCGGACACACACAGCATCCCAGCCCTTAGCAAAGTGAGGACATGAGGTGGGCTGCGGCCCCGGCTCCCGGGCTGTGGTCCTGGGCCTTCAGCGGAGATGGCCGGGAGGCCCCCGAGCACCGTGTGCTCCTCGCCTGTGATTGGGCGCCACGGCTGCGGGGACCACGGCGGCGTTCGTCAGCCTCGTGTCCGTCAGCCTTGTGTTGCTACGAGTGCCGTAGCCAGGGCGGGCTGCTCTATAAGAAGACGGGTTTATTGTGGTTCCCAGTCCTGGCAGGCTCTGGCGAGGCCTGTGGCCTGAGACCCCCGTGGCAGGAGTGGGTGTGTCTGAGTGTCTGTGTCCCCCCCGTTTAGAAAGCAGCCAGGATTCTAGCCTGGGGCCCCGCTCCAATGTCCGAACCCCACGTAAGCATCTCCCTCGGCTCCACCTCTGACCACGGTCGGCTGATGAAGTTCGGGGGTTACCCCCAGCACGAGGCAGGGGGACAAGCACATTCAGACCACAGCAGCGGACAAGCGAGGAGCCACAGGGACGGCCCCCAACACCGTCCTCTCTCCCAACAGGTGCTCGGGGGACGCGGGGCCCTCGGGCCCCTCCAACGCCACCCTGGCCTTTCCTCCCACTCACCCCTGACGAGCGCATAGGAGCCAGAGGGCGCCAGGCTTGTCCTCCCTGCGTCTCAGAGCCGGGGTTGCTGAGAGCAAAAGGAGAGAGAAGTGGAAATCTGAAAATAACGATGCTTTATTTATTTCACATCCCCAGACAACGCAGCTGATTTCAGAAACAAAGTTCAAGTCTGCAAAAATCCAAGGAGCGAACTCTGCAGACGTCGATGCCGCGGCCCGGGCTCTGCAGGGCGGAGTTAGGAAGCTCGCACGGCGGGGTCTGTCCAGGCTCAGTCTCCAGGGGAGTGACGCAGCCGCAGGAGCGAGGCCCCGGGCGCTGATGGGATTTCTGCATATATGTCCACGTATGTTTATCTACAGCAGTGCAACTCTCTCCCAGTGCGCAAGCGACAGCGGCTCCCACAGAGACACGGCTGCCTCGGTGGAAGGTCACCCACACGGTATTATAAAAAACACGCTGTGTAATCACACAGTAGACACACAGATAGACGCAGTGTGCAGCTGATTAAAAAGTTACTTGCATTGACGTTTGCTTTGGAAGAATAACAAAGGGGACACCCTGGAGATTCCTCGCCAAATAAAAGGTAGCAACTGGAGACGGCCGAGTGTGGTCGGCCATGGCACCGCTGTCTGTCCACGGAGGGAAAACTCGAACGGGAAGAGCGATGGGTTGGGTGACGCCATTCTCTCTCGCGACACGCACAAGCCCCATGGAGAACTGGTTCCCGTTCAGCCCCTTCCAGGAGGAGCTCCAGACCATGGAAGCAGAAAGCCCGCTGTGTGCGTGGTGGGCTATTCTAACCGCAACCTTTCACTGGCCAGGACTTAACAATGGGGACACTCACGACAAATCCCAGAGAATGTTCCCAGCGTCGTGGACAAGGCAGCCAGGTGCAACAGGACCGAGCCTACAAATTGCAAAGGAATCAAAGCCAAACCGTGCTCCCCCGACAGCAGGGGCCACCCTGGGAACGCCAGGCACCCAGCACTGTGGGTGCTCCACCTTAAACCCACGTCCTGCGCGACTTCCCAGCCCTTCCCTGCAAGGCCTGAAACGCATCCAGCCCCAGCAGAGGGGGCACCCAGGGCGGCCCCGGGAGGGGAGGGTGTTCTGGAAACTTCCCCAGACGGGGAGGAGCCTTCTGTTCCCATGGCTGTAGCTCCCTCCAGCTGGACAGCTTGCCGTGCACACCCAGGCCCCGGCCAGGCAGAAGGGCTTTGGGTGCGCATTGCCCGGAGCAGGTAAAAGGCCAGGTGAGGACCCGCCCAGTGTGGGCAGTGAGGGCTTGGCAAGTTCCCCTGCAGGGGAGACTCCTGGGGCAGGGGACTGAGAACTGCCACCCCCGGGCCACCAGGGCTCCTGCCCTCACTGCCAGATGACAGGCAGGACAGCAGGTGCCTAGAGATGGGATCTGTCAACGCCAGCGAACCTGAGACAAACAGGACTTCTAACAGCACATAGCTGTGTTCAAATCCACGCACAAGCTCCGGCCTCGGCAGCTCTGTTTCACACTTGTTGGGTGCAGCCTCGCAGAATAGGGGGCGCTGGAGGGAGCCCAGGCCGCGGTGGGACATCACGTCTGCCCCACAGGGAGGCAGACCCACAGGGGCCCGTGGCCATGGCCTTGATGTGGACTGACAGGCAGTGGCTGTGGGGGCGGCTCCCTGGCAGAGGGGAGCTGATTGGACGAGCTCCCTGGCCGGCGGAGCCCAGCCCCTGCCGCAGTCCCGCCCGTGGCGTGGGCCAAACCGGAGCGCTCTGTGCCTTCCTCGTTTGTCTGCAGCCTCACAGTCGTCACTGTGGGATGCCCCAGATCAGGCCTGCTGCCGGTGGGCCCTCGGCCGGTGGCTCCGGGCTGGCCCATGCGCACGGGTGTTTTTCTCGTTCTGATGCCAGGCACAGGGAGTGCCTGAGGCCGGGGAGGCATCGGGTCCACAGGCCAGGCCCACGCTCACATGCGTCACACACGCAAATCTCATGCTGCTCACATCTGAGGCTCCACTCCACCCTGACCTGGGGACGGTGAGGCTGAGGACGGAGTGGTGCCCGCCTGCCACCGTCACCTGCCTGTCACAAACCGTGCGCCACTTCTGTGGCCCCCCCACAGCCCCTCCTTGCTTGAGCCCTGGAGGTGGCAGGGAGGCCCAGTCGGACAGCTGGACCCTGGGGAGTCGGCGAGCACACGTAGCATCCGATGCACAGCCCCACCCGCCCTGCCCGTGCCAGCTCTGGGCGACACGGACCTGGTGAGGGGCTGTGTCCCCCCGAGCAGCTGCCTGGCCCGAGCGGATTTCCAGCAAAACCAGAGCAACAGGCAAGGGATGTCCCCTGCTGGGGCTGCTGCCCGCGTGCCCGCGTCCATGGCTGGGATGGGGGCTGGGCTGGCCCTCGCTGCGGACTCCTGTGAGCCTCGTCTGGGTCCTTTGGGAGGTCATGGCCACGTGAACAAGGCTGGGAGAACGGAGGAAGAGAAAAAGCGTGGGTGTCCTCCAGAGAGAGAGCGGAGATGGCTTATAGCCAGGAGTTGACCCATGTGCCGGGCAGGCTGCCGGGACTGGCACCAGTGCGCAGATCCGCCCCTGCACCCCACTCTGCCTGGCTTAGCAAATTCACACGGGTTGCTCGAAGCATCTGACACCGGACGCAAGTGCGAGATTTTATATGAAATATTTATTAGCGGGCTTGATTTCGGAGGAGTGCCTGGCTCCAGATTCCCACACTCTGCCCTGGCTGCTGGCTGCTGGCTGTCCTGTGCAACTTTTGCTGGCGTTTGGCTAAAGCCTCGATGGGTTTTGACCATGTTTGTTTCCTCGGCACCATGGGCACAGAGGGAGCTTTTTTCTCCCTTCTTGTTGAGGAGGGTGATTGAGGTCTGCTACGGAGAGGGAGGAAATCCGGGCACAGGCACACGTGTGCATGTGTGTGTGTGTGTGTGTGTCTAAGACACAGCTGCGTGCGCCAGCCACCCTGCACCTGGGCTAGCTCAGACCACCCAGCGGCCCAGGGACAGCCTCGTCCCCTGAGACCACGGTGAGACCCAGGCCAGCCGCCCCCACCTGGCAGGACGCAGGCTCAACGCTCCATCTTAATAAACCCTAGTGTGTTTCCTAAAAACGATCTTGAAGTGCAAAAAGAATCTCTAAGCATTTGCAAACAAAATCCATGTAGAACGGGGACTTTTCCTTCTCCGAGAACAGGGAGAGACAGCCCCGGAGACAGCCGTGGGAGTGAGGAATCTTAGACGGCCGGCCTCGGCTCTGATCCGTGTGCGATGCCTGCCAGGCGAGAAAGCGCAGCCCCCAAACCGCAGTCTTTCATTGGGGACCCTCTGCTGGGCAGTGACACCGGGGAGGCAGAAGTTGCATTCTCCTTAACGGTGGGCTCCTTTGGCCGGAAGCACCACCCACCCTTGCCCGGAGCTGCCCCTGGGAGCCGGCAGGTTTGGAAGGCAGAGGTTGCTTAACGCTGCTCAGTCGCTCACTCCCAATGGCGCTGTCGGACCAAGCGGCAGCCCCGCCCCCGCCTGCCGCGGTCTACTCTGCTGCCTGCAGACAAAGCTCCCAGATGCCACGGATCCCCCGACATCTCGCGGGCGTCCCGCCCCCTCCTCGGCGGCTGCTCTGTAGACCCCACCCCCCAAGGCCACACCTGACGCTTCCGAACAGGCACTCGGCTTCCCAGGCTCAGCGGAGGTAGCTGATGTGATATGCGACAAAAGATTAAAAAAAAAAAAATCAACAGAGCTGACCTAGACACTTAGGCAGAACGGAGGTGGGCAGGAAGCCGGGGACACAGAGACGTTTTGTTTAAAACTAAAAGCAACAAGCCAGCAGAAGGACACGAGCTGGACGCGCCGGCCGATTCCGTCGTGCGACTCTGAGTCCCCTCTAGCCACAGCCCGCACGGGACTCTCCCAAGCTCGGCCTGGCAGTGAGGCCAGCTCAGTGGTCAGGCTGCCAACCGCCCAGGCTCTGGACAAAGTCGGTGCTGAGCCTGCTACCAACAGGTACTCAACAGTTACAAACAGATACAATGTATCAACTCTCGGCTTGGAAAAGTGACTTCTGGGGAGAGAGACAACCCTCACAAAGATGGAGCTAGGGAAAGTCATCAGAGGGGATCGCTCCACACCGGGGCCTTCTGCCCCAGACCCCTACCCACACAGTGGCCACTGAGAGATGGCACGGAACGCCCGGGCCAGGACAGGCGCCCCCGGTCCTGGGAAGAATCTCGAAGCCTCCTGTCTGTCACCAGCCAGGTTGCACGGCGGTCCCGGGTGTGGTGCGCCTAGAAAACCCTGCCTGCAGCTTCCTAGTTAAAGCTAGAGAGGGAACCGGAGAGGGTATCTGACCTCGCTGGGCACAGAAGCCGGGCGCCAGGGCCCCACAGACCGCACGCGGAGTCCAGGGTGGGTCGGGAGGGTCTCCGTGTCAGCGGGGGCGTGGCTGGCCGCCGCCGTTCCAGGAGCGCCCTTGGCCTAGCAGCAGCTACTCATCGCGTCTGCTGGCCCGCGGGCTTCTACCTCTCGGCCCGGATCTTGTACCTCAGGACGAGGTAGGCAATGAGGCGCAGGGAGACGAAGAAGACGCCCAGCACCAGGAAGTCCAGGTGCAGCTTGGCGTTCTCCACGTCCAGCTCCCGCAAGATGGCTTCCGACTTCTGGAAGTGGCACGTCTCGTCCGTGTCGCAGTGCAGGTCTTCCCGGTCCAGGCCGTAGATGGACAGGATGACCCCCTCGAACCCATACCTGGGGCGGAAGGCACAGGTGTCATGAGGAGGTCCCGCGGTGGCCGCTGCTCGGGTCCTGGCTCAAGGACGGGGTCGCCCACGGTGCCTGGCCTGGCTCCCTCCCTTCTCCCCAGCACGGGCGAACCTCGCACCCAGAGCTCGGCCGCACGGCTCGCCAGCCTTGCTTCCCCCAGGAGACCCCACAGTGGGGGAACTGGATCTGAATGCTATGGATCCTGCCCACGGGGCCACGCGCCTGTTGGTGGCCAGAGATAAGGGCGAGACTGACGGCTAGGGAGCATTAGGTGACACGTGTCCGGGGCCCTGGTCCTTCCAACCCGGGACAAAGCACGCTGGGGTCTTGAAGACCACACACGCTGCCTTCTGATTGTTCGGTGTGGGCGTGCACAGGTGTTGGGAACCCCAGGCAGGCACCTTGCTGGCTCCTAAACAATGTACCTGGGTCTGAACTATAGTGTAGACAGAGCTCCTGGCCCTGTGCACCTGGGTCTGATACAGTGTAGACCAGGGCTCCTGCCCCTGAGTACCTGGGTCTGATACAGTGTAGACCAGGGCTCCTGCCCCTGTGTACCTGGGTCTGATACAGTGTAGACCAGGGCTCCTGCCCCTGAGTACCTAGGTCTGATACAGTGTAGACCAGGGCTCTTGCCCCTGTGTGCCTGGGTCTGATGCAGTGTAGACAGAGCTCCTGCCCCTGTGTACCTGGGTCTGATACAGTGTAGACCAGGGCTCCTACTCCTGTGCACCTGAGTCTGATACAGTGTAGACCAGGGCTCCTGCCCCCTGTGTAACTGGGTCTGATACAGTGTAGACCAGGACTCCTGCCCCTATGTGCCTGGCTCTGATACAGTGTAGACCAGGGCTCCTACCCCTGTGTGCCTGGGTCTGATACAGTGTGGACCAGGGCTCCTGCTGCTGTGCACCTGGGTCTGATACAGTGTAGACAGAGCTCCTGCCCCTGTGTGCCTGGGTCTGATACAGTGTAGACAGAGCTCCTGCCCCTGTGCACTTGGGTCTGATACAGTGTAGACCAGGGCTCCTGCCCCTGTGTGCCTGGGTCTAACTGCAGTGTCAACAGAGCTCCTGGCCCTGTTACCTGGGTCTGATACAGTGTAGACCAGGGCTCCTACTCCTGTGTGCCTGGGTCTGATACAGTGTAGACAGAGCTCCTGGCCCTGTGCACCTGGCTCTGATACAGTGTAGACCAGGGCTCCTGCCCCTGAGTAC
Source organism: Oryctolagus cuniculus (assembly GCF_051225735.1). Classification (NCBI taxonomy): domain Eukaryota; kingdom Metazoa; phylum Chordata; class Mammalia; order Lagomorpha; family Leporidae; genus Oryctolagus; species Oryctolagus cuniculus. Next base: position 3,243,517 of record NC_142870.1, read on the forward strand.
CTGGGTCTGATACAGTGTAGACAGAGCTCCTGCCCCTGTGCACCTGGGTCTGATACAGTGTAGACCAGGGCTCCTGCCGCTGTGCACCTGGTCTGATACAGTGTAGACCAGGGCTCCTGGCCCTGTTACCTGGGTCTGAACTACAGTGTAGACAGAACTCCTGCCCTGTGTACCTGGGTCTGATACAGTGTAGACCAGGGCTCCTACTCCTGTTACCTGGGTCTGATACAGTGTAGACCAGGGCTCCTGGCCCTGTGCACTTGGGTCTGATACAGTGTAGACCCGGGCTCCTGCCCCTGTGTACCTGGGTCTGAACTACAGTGTAGACAGAGCTCCTACTCCTGTTACCTGGGTCTGATACAGTGTAGACAGAGCTCCTACTCCTGTTACCTGGGTCTGATACAGTGTAGACCAGGGCTCCTACTCCTGTTACCTGGGTCTGATACAGTGTAGACCAGGGCTCCTGCCCCTGTGCACCTGGGTCTGATACAGTGTAGACAGAGCTCCTGCCCCCTGTGCACCTGGGTCTGATACAGTGTAGACAGAGCTCCTGCCCCTGATTGGGTCTTTGAGGCACCTGGAGTGGTTGCTGCGTGGGTGGGGACTGTGAAGCTGGGCACCGCCCCAGGGACCAGCACACCCAGGCCAATGCATTGTCTGTGTCACTGGTGACATCGGCCCGTCGGAACCTGGGCTATTCCCAGGGGGCTCTGACCATGGCTTTATGGGCCCCACACACTTGCAAGAGAGCTGCAGCTCCTGAAAGGCGGGAACTCACAAGGCTCCCAAACCCGGCCACGGGGAGCCTCCTGGGCTCCTGGGCGCTCATCGCCCACAGCACTTTGTCATCGCTGTGTGTGCGCTGGCGAGGACGGGAGCACAGAGCTAGGGGACAACAAGGGCCATGCATGTCCCGGGGCCATGCCCGGTGCTCGGCCACAGGTGACGGTGGGCGTCTGGGTGCGCGTCTCTCCCACCCGCCGTGCTGGCTACCTGACGTAGGAGATGTAGGACATCCACTGCAGGTACGTGGGGATGGTGTCGAAGCTGACGAAGAACCCTGAGAACAGCAGGACCGGGATGGCCGTCACGGGGCCCACGAACGTCGCCACCTGAGACGGGACACAGTGCAGCTGACCGCAGGCCCCCACAGGCAGCCCGAGTCACCATCAGCAGGACAAGGCGAAGGCTGGGAGGTCGTCAGGGCACAGAGTGCAGAGTGCAGAGGTGGGAAGAGGGGCAGGGCTCCCTGGGCAAGGGCGGCAGGGGTCTCCAGGGGACAGGGGTGCAGCTGCCCCCAGGACTGCCCATGGTGGGGTGTTGCGACACCTGGGGGCTGTCTGGGGCAAAGGTGCAGCCGGCCCGGCCGTAACCCCAGCCCAGCAGTGATCCGGGCTGATGGGAGCCCTGTGGGGACCACCAGAGCCCAGCGTCCTGCAGGCCTAGGGGCTGAGGGCGGGGCCACCCTGGGCTGGGGATGGCCGCGCTCACTCCGCGCTCCCAAGGGAAGGGGCTGATGCAAGGCGGGGCTCCTGGCTCCCCCCGGGAGTGCGAGTGGGCCCAGGACACAGCAGGAACCAAACAACCACAACTCCTGACTTTACCTGAGCAGAAGCGCAGAGTGGGCGCTGTGGGGGGGAGGGGTGTACAAGTGTGGTGTGTGCAGTACATGTGTGTGGTGTGTGGGGTACCTACATGTGTGGCACATACGTGTGGGGTGTGGTGTATACATGTGTGGTATTGTAGGGTAAATATGTACTATGTGGTATGTTTGGGTGTAAGTGTATGTGTGCGGTTATGTGCACATACATGTGTGGTATGCATGGTGATGTGCCCGGGTGTGTGGTACGCGTGGTGTATGTGTGTGATGTGTAGCATGTGGGATGCATGCTGTATATGACATGTGGTGTGCACGGTGTGTATATGTGGTGTTTGTGTTGTGTGTGTGGTACGTGTGTGTGTAGTGGACATGTGTGTGTGGTGGTTACGGTGTGCATGTGTGGTGGATGTGGTGTGTGTGGTATGTGTGGCATGTGTGGTGCATGTGTGGTGTATGTGGTTACATGTGTGTTGTGTGTGTAGTGCACATGTGGTGTGACCTGTGCAGGGCTCTAAGCAGGCCTCCCACCTGTGCTCTGTCCGGGGAGCCCTTAGGAGGCTGAGGACATGGGGTGGAGGTCAGCCTGGGGAGGGCCTGAGGGGCTGTGGGCTGATCTTGGGGACAGGTGCACTGTGGGGGAGGGGAGCCCCGGTGAGCGACCCCGCCCGTGGGCTCGTTAGCATCGGGTGGCGCTGTGAGGCCGGTGTGGCCTAGGCACCGCCACAGGCTGATGGTCTGGACAGGGACACACGCTCAGCACAAGGCAGGCACGGCCGGGTGTGCGGGTTGGGGGCCCACGAGGAACCCCACTGGGGCAGGGCCCAGGGGGCCGAGCAGCAGGGCAGAGACACCTGAGGCTGGTTCCCTGGAGCCAGCACAGCTCAGCCCAGTGCCCATCTGCTCCGTCTCCAGCGTGAAGTCAGGCTGGGACACCCTGCTTTGCGGGAGGCCGCTGGGACCGAGGGTTCTGGGAAGGGCGGGGCGTGCAGGAGGGGGCGACAGGTGCGACTCCCGGGGCTCGCCCAGGGCTGCCATGGCCAGCTCCTCCTGTGGGTGTCACCCTTCCCCGGACACCCTGGCCACATCTCCCTGTGGGCAAGGAAACAGGCCCAGGAACAAAGCAAGGGGTGGCAGGTGGACCCTGGAGGTGGCACAGTGGAGTGCTGGGCCTGGGACCACAATGGCCCCGCAGGGTCTGCCCACGCCTCTGGCCTCAGTTTGTCCTCCAGGGCCGGGCTACAGTGGCCTGTGGGGCAGGGGCAGGTGCAGGCTCCTCAGAGGCCACGGGGCAGCTCAGGGCTGGGGAGTACAACCAGGGGATTCCCGAGAGGAAGCAATGAGACTTGGGTGCTGAGGGCCTTGGGGCCCCCCCGCAGGTCACGTGCCTGTTGGTCTTCCCACCTGCAGGACGGGGACAGCTTAGCACCGAACCTGTACGTGTGGCTGAGGCCGGGCGAGCTGAGGCCGGGGACACAGCACCCAGCACAGGAGCAGCTCTGCACTGCCTGTGGGCGCGACCTCTCGGGAATTCGGGGGGAGGGGGAGGAGCAGGAGCAGGTGCGCTGACAGGGCCACAGGCCACGGAAGTGGGGGCCACAGCGCGTCCTCGGGGCGGCTACCTGCAGGGAAGTGGAGGCTGCTCCGATCAGCAGCCCCAGGGACTGGGCCACGAGCGACGTCATGGTGCCCAGCGCAGCGAACAGGATGAACCGCACGGCGTCGGACGGCTGAGAGGTCATCCAGTACACGATGCTGCAGTAGGCCACCGGGAACAGGACCTGGCAAGGCAGAGCCGCCTTGGTTACCCTGGGGCCGGCGCACACGTGGCTCCACCTCCGCCCTCCGCAGACCCGGCCCCTCCCCCGCCGTGCGCCCGACCTACCTGGAAGGGGACGTCGGCCATGGTCTTGGCGAGGTAGTAGGCCTTCAGGCTGTACCAGTAGTTCAGGTGTTCCCGGAGGAAGACCCCCATCTCCAGTGGAACTGCAAGAGAGGCCGAAGCACGGGTCGGCGGGTGGGTGCACCCAGCCACGAGGTCGAGGGCTGGCGGCCTGACGCGGCTCCAGCCTGTGCCTGCACTCCCAGTGCTGAGAGCCTGCGCGGGCCCAGCTGCAGCTGTGAGCTGCACGGGCGGTGTGGGGAGCACCTGTTGAGCACCGAGCGTCACCTCCGTGACCACACGGGTGCTGCCTCCAGCCCTTCTTGGCCTGTCTGCCTCGGCTCCCCCTGTACTGCGAGCCCCACCCCTACCCCGCACTGGTCCTGGGAGTTAGAGGGCACAGAGAGGGTGGTGGTGGATCCTGGAGGGGGCCCTCCATGCTAGGCTCTGGCAGGGCCCTGGCTGCCTGCACTGCCAGCCCAGAGCGGCCGAGGCTGCCCCGTCGTGGGCAATCCCGGGCTGCACCAGATCTGTCTGCAAGAGCTTGTCCACTCCCCACGTCGGCCACAAGGGGGCCACCTTAGTATCTGAACCAGGACACGCTTGCCCAGGGAGACCTGGACCGGCTGGGGGCCAGCAGACTTTGGAGCGATGTCCCTCCCATGCTCCTGTCCTGGGCTGACTCCTGCACCAGGGATTCAGCCCTGTCAACAGTGTCTGCTGTCAGCCCGCAGCAGATGCAGCACCACCTCCGGCTGTCAGCGAGAGCAGTGGGGACGGCAGGTAAAGCCACGTCAGCGGTGCCGGCATCCCATACGGGCGCCGGTTCGAGTCCCGGCTGCTGCACTTCCAGTCCAGCTCTCTGCTGTGGGGCCTGGGAAGGCAGTGGAGGATGGCCCGAGTCCTTGGGCCCCTGCACCCACGTGGGAGACGGGGAGGAAGCTCCTGGCTCCCGGCTTCAGACCAGCCCAGCTCATCTGGGGGTGAACCAGCGGATGGAAGACCCCTCTCTCTCCCTCCCTCCCTCTCCCAGGTCCCGTTCCTGGGTGGGAATCCAGAGCAGGCAGGAGGCGGGCGGCCGGGCACTCACACGTCAGGACCGTGGGCATGAGCGCAGCGAACATGAGGAAGAGCATGGAGAAGAAGAGGAAGCCGGAGTTGCTCAACACCTTCTTGGCCTCGTTCCCGATCCCCAGGTAGAGCAGGCCGATGAGGAGGCCGATCCCGATGTGGGAGGTGACGCGCAGGTGCGTCAGGACCTGGGCGCAGGGGAGCCGGCGGTCAGGGCGGGAGGCCCGACCTCCGCATGGCCCCGCCCGCCTCCCCTCCCCTCCCCTCGGCCGGCTCAGACTCACAGCCCTGCCGTGTGCACACGTGACATGTGTGTGCACACATGCACACACACGCACCGTGCATGCAGACACGCACACGCCATGTGTGTGCACACACGCACACCATGTGCAGGCACGTGTGTGCGCACACACAGCAGGCTTTGACAACAGAAGTCATTGCTGCTCTTTGTTGAATCCTCTTTAACTATAACCAGAAGGGAAGTCCACCTTCAGAAGGGAGAGCAGCAAATGCAGTGGTGGGATAGTGAGGGAGGGGGGCCGGGGTGGGGGGCGCAGCCCTCAGGGCTCCCGCGTGGGGGTCACGGGCAGACCCCTCTGTCTGCCCAGCCCAGAGCCAGCAGCCGCACTGGGCACCTCCTCTCCCAGCAGGTGGCCGGTCACTGTGACTGGGCACCGCCTTAGCCATGGGATCCTTTCGGCCACCACCTGTGAGGACGAGGGCCTGGCTGCCTGCTGCCTCCAGAGGCAGGGAGGGCCACCGTGGGCGCTGCCCCTCGTCCCCTCCCTCCGCCCTGTGTGTGGCCTGCAGCTGCCTTCACACGGAGCCCCAGGACGGGAAGACAGAGGGGGCTGAGCCACGACCCGACCCACGGCTTCCGGCGAGGCACAGACACAGGCCGGGGCACACACACACACACGCGTGGCGGATGGTCTGTGCCCGCGGCTGGCGGTGCGGGCTGGGCGAGGCAGACAGCAGGGCGAGGAAGGAGCGAGTGGCGGGCCGAGCCGCCCCGCAGCCACGAGCGGGGGTCAGGGAGGCACTCACGGAGTCTCTCATGATGCTGAGGAGTGTCCTCCGGAACAAGATGCAGAACTGCGTGAGGCAGCTGGCCGAGAAGCTGTGGCAGCCCTCCGCGGAGGCCGAGTCCTGCGGGCACACGGCAGCCGGCGTGAGCCCACGGGGCGCCGCGCGGCAGGCGGCTCGGCCGGGCGCGCGGGTCCACGTTACCTGTCTGAACCCCTGCTTTACCTCTTCAGAGGGCCGGTGCCAGAGGAAGGTGTTCACCTCGGCTTCGCCCCCGAGGTCCCGCTTGTAGTCCGAGTCACACATGCCCTCCCGCACCGCGCGAACCAGGCGGCCGTTCTGATCGCCGTACTCGCCGGACGCGACCTCCATGACTGCCCGAGACAGGGGTGGGGGCTGCGTCAGCCCAGGGCTCCCGGTGTCACCCGGCAGCACGGTCATGGTTGGTGGGGACTTTGCAGCCCGTGACACAGGGGCTGCCTGGTGATGACAGCGGGGTGATGTCAATCATTTATCAACCAGCGTTTGGCCCCGCCCCCGGGCAAGGTCTCCTGTCCAGGCAGAAGCACACAATGCACCTGGACGTCAGCCTGGGAAGCCATCAGCTGCCCCAGCTCCCAGCCCCAGGGCTTACTGAGAGCTGAGGCTGGGGCGGGCAGCAGAAAGGGGCGGGGCCTCTCCACCAGGGCTCCGGGAAGGGCGTGCCCACTGCCACACGGGGGTCCTTGGCAGCTGGGGGACACCCAGGTCTCGGACCCTCGGCCTGCACCTGGCAAACCCCAGCGCATAAATGCTCGCCTGGCCTCCCCCCTCCCCGCCCATCCTGTACCCCGAGTCAGTTCCTTCCCACCTCCAGGTCTCCCCCGCCCCGCCCCCTCCTCTCCAGCACAGCCTGCTTCTTGTGAGAGAGAGATGTCTCCCAGGAGCAACGTCCCAAGGATCACAGTTTGGGGACCCGTGTCCCGGGAATCACCTGCCCAGGGACAAAGGAGAACGGCCTCCGGGGGGAGGGGTCACCACACCCGTGACCTATCTTGAGCTGAGTTCATCCTGGGTTAGAGCGGATCCTGAATCCAGTGACCCGTGTCCTTGTGGAGGGACAGGCCAGGCCCGCGGCGACACAGGCAGGTGTCTGGGGGAACAGGGACCTCTTCCTGTGTCCTTTGAAAGCTCCGCCACAGGGCGGCACCTGAGCCCCTCCTGGAATATTCTAGACCTTCCTGACCGGGTCAGATAAAAGTGGGAGCCACAGAGCGGACAGGGGTCTGTTTCTTCCCAGCTGGCCAAGGCTCTACTCACCGAAGTCGGCCGGGTTGTGGTAGGTGGGGCAGCTCAGCCCCAGGTCCCTTAAGTACGGCACGAGGTTGGAGACCTTGCCCCGGTACACACACTGGCCCTGGCTCAGCACGTAAAGCTGGAAAAAGGGAGGAGGGGGAGCATCAGCACCCGCCCCCAGGGGCCGTCAATCAACCAGCTGGCCCTGCCTTCCTCCTAGAACCCCACCCCCACCCCCCCACAGGACAGCTCAGGGTCCCCGCTGAGGTTCCAGGAGAAAGCCACGGCGTCGTGGGGAAGACGGACAGCAGGGGGCCAAGCATCATTTTACCATTTGACATCATTTGCTTTTTATTTCATGCTAACCCTTGCTGAACAAAGAGCCCGGGGCTGTGGGAAGACGCGTTTCCCGTGTGGGACCTGGCTGTGGTTAGCACCAGGATCTGCGGCATCGTGGGGTTGCTGGAGCCTGGCGCTAACTGTCCGCAGGCGGCCCCACTTCAAGGTGGTCAAGCACCAGCGAACTTAGTGATGGCCCCATCCCAGGCCCGGCCCGCAGGGGCCCAGCACTTCCTAGCCCCGCCCCCTGCGCTGCTGAGAGGGTGCAGTCGGCTGGGAACGCGGCGGGTGGGGTGGGGGTGGGGGCGGGTACCTGGTCGAAGAGCTCGAAGAGCTTGGCACTGGGCTGGTGGATGGTGCAGATGATGGACCGGCCGCCCTGAGCCAGGCCCTTCATGAGCGAGAGCACCTGGAAGCAGGAGGCGCTGTCCAGGCCGCTGCAAGCAAGGGGCACCGTGAGACGCTGCGGGCAGCGGGCAGCGGGCAGCGGGGATGCCCACGGCCCCAGAGGCAGGCTCTGCTCCAGCCAGCGGGGACTGTGGAGGTCAGGCTGGCTCGTGCTGGGTCCAGGGGCGCCCGGGGTGGAGAGGGCGGGGGTCCCGCCCATCTTGAGGGGGGGGCTTCAGAACCCTATGGCTGGGCAGTGGCACCTCCTCCCCAGGACATGTAAAGGGCCAGGGGCACAGCCTGGGGCTGGCGCCGGGGGTCGCCAGGGGCCGAGGCTGCACCCGTGGGGGTCTCACTTGACATGTGTGGGTGTCTTTCCCGCGGATGCAGGCTCCCGGGGTGACCACCCTTCCCCCCTCCCTCTCCAGCCACCCCTGGCCCTCAGGTCCACAGCCAAGGGCCAGGGTTTGGGCGTGTGAGGACAGATCCCGGGGCCACGCCCCCCAGAGTGCTTGCAAGGGCTTTGCTTTTGCTGAAACAGGCACAGAGAGGCTGCCTTGGGGGCTGCACCGGGTTGAAGCAAACCCAGCAGACACGCCCCTCCCTGGAGAAGGGCCCGGTCCAGCTGGGCTGTGGAGAAGTGAGCGGGCAGGGAAGACGGACAGTGGAGCGTTCGGGTCAGAGGTCACTACAGCACCCGACCTGCTCCCCTGGGCGAGGACAGCAGGAGGTGAGGGGTCAGGAGTTAAGTGAGCGGGGCTCAGCCGTGGGCACCAGGGCAGAGCTACGTGACTGCTGCCAGGGACCCTGGAGGCAGGCGGCGTCCCGGGAGAGGCTCAGGGCCCGGGCAGGGGTGGAGAGACAGGGAGCCCCCAAAGACAGTTCTGTCTGGGGACCCCTCCGAGCCTTAAACACGTGGTGTTTCCAGAGCTTGTGGGGCACCAGGCCCCCTTCCCAGGGCTCCCAGCGCTGGCTCCAGGGTGGCCGTGCCTTGGGGGCCTTGGTAGTACAAGCACTGGGAAGGGGCAGTTCCCCCAAACCCCACCCCCACGATGAGCGCACGCCGGACCCTGCCCCGTATCCCAGGAGAGAGGAACGGGAAGGAGGGGAGCAGAGCCCATGCCCCCCGAGGCCGTGCAGGGGGTCAGGGCTGGCCCACGAGCTCGGAGGACGCCCATGCCCCCCGAGGCTGTGCAGGGGGTCAGGGCCGGCCCATGAGCTTGGAGGACCATGCCTCCCGAGGCTGTGCAGGGGGTCAGGGCTGGCCCACGAGCTCGGAGGACGCTCATGCCCCTCGAGGCCGTGCAGGGGGTCAGGGCCAGCCCACGAGCTCCGAGGACGCTCATGCCCCTCGAGGCCGTGCAGGGGGTCAGGGCCGGCCCAAGAGCTTGGAGGACCATGCCCCTCGAGGCTGTGCAGGGGGTCAGGGCCGGCCCAAGAGCTCCGAGGACGCTCATGCCCCTCGAGGCCGTGCAGGGGGTCAGGGTCAGCCCACGAGCTCCAAGGACGCCCTCGCCCCAGCCCCCAGCCCAGACGCCCCGCGTACCTGGTGGGTTCGTCAAAGAACATGACGGGCGGGTTGTTGACCAGCTCCAACGCAATGGCCAGACGCTTCCGCTGCCCGCCCGACAGGCTCCCTGTGCGGGTGTGGGCACAGGTCAGCAAGCCCAGTGCCGTCAGGATCTCCTTGACCTGTGGGCGACAGAACCAGGGTCCCCATCAGGAACTGCGTGCCCACCAGGGCCACGTGGAGAGCTCTCCAGCCTCCCCATGTCTCCCAGGGGCCACCTGGTGCCAAGCAAGACAGGCACTGCTTCCAACAGCTGACCCGGGCCACGGAAGCTGCGCTGGAGTCAGACCTGAGGACTCTGGCTGGAGGTGTGGGCATGGCCCTCACTCCCAGAGACAGAGGAGCTGCCAATCACTAGCTGAGGAGTGGGCGGGCGATCAGTTTGTGACCAGCACCTGCAAGGTGCCTCCTCGGATGCCGGCCAACAGGAGGCCGAGGCTTGGTCGGCTGCAGCCTCTGGGCCAGGCTCACCCCCACGTGCCTTAGGCTGCCTCCAGAATCTATGCAACCCTAATCTCCTTGGGCTGGGCAGCCCCGGTGGCCAGAGCCAGCAGACCTCAGGGCATGGCCTGGCTGGGGAGTCAAGGTTCTGCAGGAGTGAGGGATTCACAGGGACGAATGTGTCCACTCTGGGCTTTTGAAACATTCATGCACTGTGCGTGCAAGGTGCAGCGGGGTGATAGGAACCGGCACACTGCTGCCGGCAAGCGGGGACAGGTGCAGCGAGCGGGAGACAGGCCTGGGGATGGAGCCTGCGCTGCCTCTCTCTGCTGATGCCCCACCCCACCCCGCTGCCCCTTCCGGAATATCTTGTCTCTGAGACAAGGAGGCAGCTGTAGGGAGACGGCCCGGATGTCCAGCGGGGTGGGTGCAGGTGGGCTGGGATCTCCGGGTGCTTTCTCTCCTATGTAGACCCAGGATGAGGTCCACGGGGTCCCCAAAGCCACTTGCTGACAGACTGGAAAACCAAGCAGCCATGGTGGATCCGGGCCCGCTCTGGGTGCCTACACAGACACGGCACACACCTGCTTCCCCGTGCACCTGCAGCAGGGGCCGCCGGCATCCTGAGCCCCTCCGGCTGCACCTGCCCCTCTGCAAGGCCGGCCCCGCCGCTCCAGCTCGGCCTCAGCGATGAGGCTGTGCGTGTTGGTTTGTTTTGCTCCTCCTCCTCCTAAGTCCTCCTGGGCCTGGTGGCTCTGGCCTCCCTCCTGAGGAAGGAACCACTGGGAACAGGGCCGGACTGGCGGGAATGGAGGCACGCGGGAGATCAGTGGCGGGGCTGGGTGCTCGGAGGGGGGGACGCGCACTGTGGCCGACCCAGTGCTGCAGGTGAGGCGGGAGCAGGATGCAGCCCACCTGCTGCAGGGCACGGCGAGGGGCCAGGCGTGGTCCAGAGGCCACTGTGGTCCTGCAGCCACACACAGGGAGATGGGGCTCAGGGCCCAGCAACCTCTGCCTGGGGCTGTGGCTTCCTCCTGTCGGGATGAGGGTGGGGTCGGGGGGGGCTGACCTTGGGCATGGGAGGGGGGAGGGAGCTGACAGTGGACTTGGGAGGGGGCGAGGGAGCTGAGGACATGGGAGGGGGGAGAGGGCTGACAGTGGACTTGGGAGGGAAGGGGAGGGAGCTGAGGACATGGGAGGGGGAGAGGGCTGACAGTGGACTTGGGAGGGGCGAGGGAGCTGACAGTGCACATGGGAGGGAAGGGGAGGGAGTTGAGGACATGGGAGGAGGGAGGGAGCTGACAGAGTACATGGGAGGGGGGAGGGAGCTGACAGTGCACATGGGAGGGAAGGGGAGGGAGCTGAGGACATGGGAGGGGGGAGGGAGCTGACAGTGGACTTGGGAGGGAAGGGGAGGGAGCTGAGGACATGGGAGGGGGAGGGGACTGACAGTGGACTTGGGAGGGGGGAGGGAGCTGACAGTGCACATGGGAGGGAAGGGGAGGGAGCTGAGGACATGGGAGGGGGAGGGGGCTGACAGTGGACTTGGGAGGGGGGAGGGAGCTGACAGTGCACATGGGAGGGAAGGGGAGGGAGCTGAGGACATGGGAGGGGGAGGGGGCTGACAGTGGACTTGGTGGGGGAGAAGGGAAGGGAGCTGACCTTGTACGTGGAGGGGAGAAAGGGGAGAAGGGAGCTGACCATGGATGTTTTGGGGTGGGGGAGGGAGTCGACCCTGGACATGGTGGCAGGGAGGAGGTGTGGCCTTAGATGTGAGAGGAGGTTCTGCTAGCCCAGGGGTGAGGTTGCCGGGCCACCAACCCTGCATCACCAGGCTGCTGACCTGGAGCTGCCTCTTTCAACCACCGCCTAGAACCGCTGTCCAGCTGGATCCCCACTCTGCGGATGTCAGCAGCTCTGGGGCAGGGCTGGGGAGCAGTGGTCTGCCCATCTCTGTTACAGGGTGCCGGCGCGGCCAGGGCTCCCTGCTCCCAACCCGCACCATCGGTCACAGCCAGGCCTGCGCCTCCAGGGGGCAGAACCACGAGCAGCCCCCACACTGTCCCATCTCAGAGTTCTGCAGGAAGTGTTTCCATAGCAGGAACCAGACTGGGGGGGGGGGGGCGCGTGCGGTGCAGAGGTTACGGTGGGTGCTACCTGAGACGCCTGCATCCCATATCTGAGTGCCTGGTTCAAGTCCCAGCTTCTCCACTTCTGATTCAGCTCCCTGCTAAAGCCCGCCCCGGGAGGCAGCAGATGATGGCCCAGCACTTGGGCCCTGCCACTCAGACCTGGAGTGAGCTCCTGGCTCCTGGCGTGGGCCTGGCCCAGCCCTGGCTACTGCAGGCATTTGAGGAGTGAGCCAGCAATGGGACATCTGTCTCCCCATCTTTAATTTTAAAAATAAGAAGGAATTTCCTTTCTCAAAAAGAACTGAAAGAAAGCAGGTTCTGTCTGCCTACACTTGCCACTGCCACCCAGAAACGGGCTGGATCCCAAGAGATTTCGAGGGTGCAGTGGCTGGGCGGGGGGAGCCCCAGGCTGCCGACCACCGTGTTCTGAAGACCAGCGCGGTATGAGCCAGCCTGCGTAACGAGGGACGTGAAGTGCGGTGACAGGAAGCGGCGGACGCCCCCATGGCCAGTTCAGCTGCACCCTGCTGCACACTCGTCCCTCACCTCTGTGGCAGGAGCCGAGGGCACTCGGGGCACGCACCCCACCCATCCCGCGCTCTCCACGGGGGCCAGAGGAGACAGACAGCACTGCAGGGCGGGCCTGCCCGAGCGCCAGTCCCCCGAGACCCCCAGCAGCGCCCGCCCAGAGCGATGAGGGGGCGAGCCCCTCCCCGTGCGGCCTTCTGGGGGGCTCCCTCTCCACCTGCACACCTCACTCTCCCTGGTGCCTTAGTTTCTGTATTTAAAGACCAGCTAATAACACCCCCAAGCCGATTGCTTCTTGCCAGTGTGTGTGTGGGTGGAGGGTGGCTATTTTTAAACGAATGACTAACCATCTTCATTGTCAGCATTTAAAGAAAAATAATTGAATATAAAGTGTATTAAACACTCTGAGGCACAGAGCGCCGGGCCCAGCCGGGAAGGCGGAGGCCTCTGGCCGCCCACGCGGGCCAGCCGTTGGCTCCTGGATCTGAGAGCAGAAGCCGTGACTCTGGCCCCAGCACAGCCTCTCCTGGAATCTGGCGGCACAGCCTAGGGCGTGCCCTCGCCAGCCCCTGCCTCCCGCAAGAAGGAGAGGCGGGAACAGCCAAGCCACACACAAGCCAGCACCGCAGAGCCCCGCACTCCGGGCCCGGCACGGGACCCCCAGGCACTCACCATCTCCCTCCTGCCTTCGTCTTTCTCCTGCAGCTTCAAGTGCGCAGACACCTGTGGGGACAAGGGGGACGGTGTGGAGCAGAGGCGTGGCTGCCGCAGGGCGGGCCCCCAGCCACCTGCCACAGAAAACCCCAGAAGGCCTCGGCCCCTGCCCTGGGGGTAACCCGGGCCGGGCTGTGGGCGAGTGCTGCGTGTCCCTGTGCCTCCACCTTCTACTGGACCCATGAGAGACATCAGCTATGGGCAGCGTGGAGAAAGTAGGCCCCCAGCATCAGGAGCCCAAGACCTGCCCAGCGGGGGGCCCTGCAGCCGCGGGCCTGGGAGGACGGAGTCAGGGACACAGGCTTCAGCCACGGGCACGCGCTGCACCCAGATGCTGCTCCTGGCTGTGCTGTGTTTCCCTGAGACCCCGTCCACAGCACAGCACTGGGCCCCTGACCCTGACCCCACGCCTCTACCAACGGCAGGGGTCCTGGGCAAACAGGGAGACCAGTTTCCTCCTCCCCAGCTTGGGGGTGAGGTCACAGCCTGCCCACCTCATGGTCTAGGGCGTGGCTGCAGGGGCAGAGGAGAGGGGAGAGTGGCAGTGAGGTCACAGACCCAGATGGCCAGGGCTAGGCCGCTGGTACTGGACGTCTCCACAGCGGAAGACACTGGGAGTGAGAAGAAGCAGTGATTGAGCACCTGCTGGATGCCCCTGCCTTCCGTGCAGCATCCCCTCAGGGGGAGGGGCCTGAGGCTGGGGGAGGTGACAGCTGCATGGCAGGGAGGTGGAGCCCAGCACTCAGAGGGGCCTCCAGGTCCCCGTGTGGCCACAGGCAGCCCTAGGACCCTGGCTCCCGGCTCAGCTCTCACAGGGCTGTGTGCGTACGGCCTGGGACCCGGCAGGTGCTGGCCAGTCACTGGCTGCAGCCCCGCCACCTGGCAGGCAGGTGAGCGGGAGGAGGAGGCCCTCTCGGCTCCAACACAGGCTCCAGATGAGCTGAGACCTGGGCTGGACTCACAGAGGGAGGGACGTCCCGGCCCGACCCAGGGAGCAGGACGCTGCCCACTGGCTGAGTCTGCCAGGAGCCTCGGGGGCGGGGCGGCTCACCATCATGGCCTCGTGCACCGTGAGGTGTGGCAGCAGCATGTCATCCTGCATGATGTAGCAGGACACCTTCCGGAAGCAGCGCAGGTCCCGGGGCGTGCCGTTGATGAGGACCGCCCCCTTCATGCCCGTCTCCCTGCACAGCCGAGCGGAGAGGGAGCGTCAGCCCCAGGCCCGCCCGTGTGCCACACAGACGGGGCCTCGGGCTGTGCCTTCCCCAACCCAGCAGCGACAGGGACGCTCCTGTGTGCAGTCCGCCTGGCTCTGCCAGCTTTGTCAGATCGGCTTCTGGAACGTTCTGTGTGCAGCTCAGACTGTGCCAACTGCCCCCCACCCCCAGGCCAGTGACAGCTCCTGGCAGGGGGAGGGGGCTACAGGCACTGAGTCTCCAGCCCTCCTAGGACCCGTCATGGCAGCCTCGCTCCCAGGGGCTCCCGGGGTCGTGTCTGGTTCCAGCTTCGTTCACCCATTGCTGCAGCTGTGGGCCTCATGGTGGACCGTTCTCCACCCCGAGCAACAGGCCGGGACCCACTGGCTCACCCCTGGACACCTGCAAGGGCAGCTCCAGGCTCCAGGCTCTGCAGGGATTAGTAGGGGCGGTGCCTGCCTGACTGCGTTGTGACCCGCTGACCGGCGGGGACCCCACAGGAGACCCCTGGTGCTGAGCACTGGGCTCTAACCTCGAGGCAAGAGTGGAACAGGCAAGGATTTGTCCTAAGTGAGATTTCCAAAAGTCTTAACTCCTTGGGGCTGGCGCCGTGGTGTAGCGTGTGGAGCCGCCACCTGTGACACCGGCATTGCGTGTGGGAGCCAGTTCCTGTCCCAGCTGCTCCTCCTGCAATCCGGATCTCTGCTAATGGCCTGGGAAAGCGGCAGAAGATGGAACTACCTGGGACCCTGCCACCCCGTGGGAGACCCGGATGAAGCTCCCGGCTTTGGTTTGGCCCAGCCCCTGCCGCTGTGGCCATTTGGGGAGTGAACCAGCAGATGAAAGCGCGCTCTCTCTCTCTCTCTCTCTAACTCTTTCAAATAAGTAAGTGAATCTTGTTTTAAGAAAAATCCTAACTCCTTACATTAAACACAATTCAGAAGCCTTAGTGGGGATGGTGGTCATTTTATCAGGAAATGGAGTGATTAGGACAGGGGTCCCCTGTTATCAGCAAGGACGCTCCCCAAGAGGGTGCTGAACTCTGTGGATACCAGGCTTGCTCCCTGGGGTACACATCCACGCCACCACGATCAGGTTCAGTTTCCACAGCAGCCGCAGTGCGTGGCACCAGGCTGTCAGCCGACCGCCAGCGTCACCGCTCCTGCGCTTCAGGGCCGTTACTAAGAGACGCAAGGGGAGCTTCCCATGAGAGTGAGCCTGTAACTGACAGGTGCCGCGTGAGCGATGGGTGGGAGGCCATTCCTGTCCCGGACGGGACACAGCAGGCGGGCAGGAGGCAGCACCGTGCCGCTCAGAAGTGCTCGGAGCCGCGTGCTGCTGTGACTGTTCAGAGACTGTTTGCAGAGCGTGGTTCACCACGGGTGGCTGAAGCCTTGCACAGCCGAGCCCAGAGGCAGAGGAGCCGCTGGGTTATTTCGTCTCTGTTTGCTCAGTGAACCAAGGAACCCATGAGAACAGAAAAGAACTGGCTTCCGGAGGGCATTTAATAAATACTTGTGAAGGTGCGGCTGTCTTGTTGTCCACAAGCAAACCACACAACCCGGCCGGCGCCGCGGCTCACTAGGCTAATCCTCCACCTAGCAGCGCCGACACACCGGGTTCTAGTCCCGGTCGGGGTGCCGGATTCTGTCCCGGTTGCCCCTCTTCCAGGCCAGCTCTCTGCTGTGGCCTGGGAGTGCAGTGGAGGATGGCCCAAGTGCTTGGGCCCTGCACCCCATGGGAGACCAGGAGAAGCACCTGGCTCCTGCCTTCGGATCAGCGCGGTGCACCGGCCACAGCGCACTGGGCATGGCGGCCATTGGAGGGTGAACCAACGGCAAAGGAAGACCTTTCTCTCTGTCTCTCTCTCACTGTCCACTCTGCCTGTCAAAAAACAAAACAAAACAAAACAAAACAAAAAACACACAACTGTCCCAAGCCCTCCACTGCCGCTGTCTTCCTGGGCCCCGCCCCCCTCGCGGGCTGCAAAGCCCCCTGCTGCTGAACCCCACGGGGGCCCGGGCGTGCTGAGCCTGGTGGAGCCGCGGGTGCCAGCACTGTCCCTGGCGACAGCACAGACGGAGGGGGCGCCACTGACAGCCGCGGCGGGTGTGCTCACCTGTATCCGGCCAGAATGTTCATGAGCGTGGATTTCCCGGCCCCGGAGGGGCCCATGATGGCCACCAGCTGTCCGCTGTTGAACTTCCCCGAAATCCCCTTCAGAAGGGTCTTGTACCCTGCAAAAGGCAGAGCGTGCTGGTTCCCCGCTGCCACAGGCTTCGCTCCGCCGTCCGCGGACAGACGCCCAAGGGACAGACGCCCAAGGGACAGACGCCCAAGGGACAGACACTCAAGGGACAGACGCCCACGGCGCATCCCACGCCCTGGCGCCCAGCGTCGCCTGCGATGCGACACCGGCATCCCATCTCGAGTGCTGGTTTGAGTCCCGACTACGCTGCTTCTGATCCAGCTCCGTGACGCCTTGAGTGCTTGGGGCTGTGTCACCCACATGGGAGACCTGCACAGCTCCAGATACTGTGGACATTTGGGCAGGGAGCCAGTGGATGGAAGATCCCCCCCTACGCCCCCTCCCTCTCTTCCTCCCTGCCTCCCTCCCTCTCTCTCTCAAGCAGATGAAGATAAGTAACAAGTGCTGTGTCCTAGGTGAGAAACGGCCCCGTGTCTTTTCGATGCCCCCTTTCATGTCCTCGCTTGCGTTTTGCGGGCTATAATTTTATCAGCAAATGCACCATGTTTCAGAGGCGACAAAGCACTTTCCCACGCTCCACCCAGGCCGTGAGGAGCCCCCTGCTCCCATTTCAGAAGGAGCAAGACCTGGCCCTGCAGCCACGCTGAGCAGACCCCGCTCGGAGCTTCGCCCTGCCTGGTTCCCCCCGCCGCCCACCATGGCCCACTCGTGCCCAGAACTGAATCATTCACTGTCCTTCATTAGTTATTCTTATCTGTTTATAGAAACATAAATTTGCATGCGATTTCTTTATAAATCATTACTCTGATGATGACTACATTATTTATTCCTTAGTTAATAATTGAGAGTTCGCCATCATGCGTGCACACCAGATCACTTTGGCGCCTCTGCCAAGTGCCAGCGGGGGAACCCGTCCACCCCCGGCAAAGCCCCTGACTTTCCAAGCCGACCTGTTATGGCCCCGTACACAACAGAGACCTGGACTCGCAGGAAGGACGCCCAATTCAGAAACGTTTCTCCGTGTCGATCAGACCAGGACGACCCTCCCTCCAGTGAACAAGAACCGCGTGTACACACGGTCTCAGCTCCGGCACGCATGATTACAGGGACCTCATGGCACGAGGGACACGAGGTCCTCTGGCTTAGGCTTTGTGCACCTGTCTGGGCCTGGGTCCCCGGGGAGTTTGCTCCACGCCACCCTCCCTCCTGTCTTTCACAGACGGGACGTCTGCAGACTCAGAGCTGTTGCCAGGAGCCACCTTGACCTGGACAGGAAGTCCCTGAGGCCTTGTCTAAGTGAGGCAGAGAAGCGGAAGCCACAGCCCGGAAGCTCGCAGCCCCGTGCGGCTGACTCCGTCCGGAGGCGCAGGCAGCTGTGGCCCTGGGTGGGGGGGTGGCTGAGAGTCATGCCGGGTTCCGGGACAACAGGGCAGGGCCTGGCGGGCAGCCGTAATCTGCACCGGAACCCAGCTCCCCCGGCCGGGGCGCCTGTGACAACAACAAACACAGCCCGGGCCCGAGCTGGGCGCAGCTGCCCCTCAGTGCACAGATGGGCTGAGACCATTCCTCCACAAGGCCAAGTTCTGCACGGCCGGCTTGTCACAACAGGGCCCTGTGGCTTGGGGCTCGGCACCTGGGGACTGTGCATCCCAAGGGATCCACATGACATCATGGAAAGAGCGCTAAATACCAGGCGCCTGCTCACGCGGCCTCTCACCTGTCCTGGCTGAATCGGGCCTGCTCCAGAGCAAACCCTAAGTCACAGCCTTGAGAAGTTCAGAGCTGCTCCCCACGGCCCGGGAACCGCCTGACGGTGCAGAGAGGCCACAGAAATGACCTTGGGCCTTTAGGAGCCGAAGCAATCCGTGCACACGCGTCCCCAAGGGCAGCCTTGCACCTCGGGCTCAGGCAGGGTCCTTCCCATGTCCAGGACAGAGCCCACTGCACCACTTGGCCAGAGTGTGAGGCCATCAACCCCAAATGCGGGGCCACGTCAAGGAAACACAGCCCCGGGCGGGATCTCACGCGGCCCAGCCGAGGAGAGGAGGACCCTGTGAGCTCCCTGGGGTGCTGTGGCCACCCCTCCCGGAGGGTGCTGCCAGCCTCGTGTTGTGGCAGCACCTTCTCGGTGGCCCCCATGGCGGCACCGGGGGCCAGACTGCAAAGTTGCATTTGGGTCCTGAAGAACAAGAAGACATCTGCAGCCTGTGAAATGGGCAGCCGCCCCCGGCCTCTGCCGGGGCCCAGGCGTGGGCAGTACGGCCTGTAGGAGGCCAGCGCTGGGTCCACAGTGGGCGCTGGAGGTCAGTGTGCCCCACGGGGGGATAGCCACAGCGAGCAAGGACTGTGCCTGTTCAGATGCAGGTCCCACTGTGCCGCGGGGGGGCACAGCCAGCCCTGCCCACCCATGCCACGGAGTCGCCGGCTTGTGCCCCTTGTAGAAACCCACATGGAGCTGAGGCTAGCTCAGGGCCGTCTTGGTCCCTTTCACAGTTAGTCCCCACGGCTGTGCACGTGGGAGAGACCAGCGTGTGTGGGTGCTGGTCCTGTCCAGAGCCGCTGGCTGTGGAAGCAGCAGGCACAGTTGTGACCCAGGACCCCTGGGGTCTCCCGCAGAAGCCCCCAGCCGCACCCAACGGCCCTCGGCTGACTCCATTCTGCAGTCTGCAGCCAATCCACGCAGTCGGTCCGCCTACGCAGACCCACCCTGTGCAGCGTGGGAAGACCCCAGACCCATCTGTCTCCTGCAGGCAGAAAGGGGCAACCGATGGTGTGGCATGAGCGGCTGCCCTGGCCGGGGCGGCGGCCACCACGTGTCAGACGCCACCAAGCACACAGGTGCAGCGGCCACCATGCGCACCCTCCCTGCCACCGCAGTCCAGCCGAGTGGCCCAGAGCCACACACCCAGCGGCTGTCGGGCGGACCCGGGTGGTTGGGTCCCGCGGCACAGCCACAGCAATGGCCTCCCTCGCGGAGTTCAGTCAGGGTCAGCCAGGGCCACGCTCACACTGAGGGCTCTGGGGAGGGCCCTCCCTGCCCCTCCTGGCTCCCCACGGCCCTGGGCATTCCCTGGCCTGTGGCTGCCGCACCCCAGCCTCTGCCTCGGCCCCCCTGCGGCTTCTACCCTGTGTCTGTGACGCCGTCCAATTTTCCCTCTTCTAACGAGGACCCCAGCGCCTGTGATCGGGCTGCCCCGCTCCAGGCCGGCAGCATCATAACCAGTTCCCTCTGCAGGGCTCCCACTTCAAGTACGCCCGCGTTCCCGGGTTCCCTCGGGGGACACACCTCCCCCCACAACGAGAGGCCCACCGCTGGGAGGGACGAGGCCGCCCCACCCGGCCGCACACACGGGCTCCTGCAAGCCCTGAGCGGGGCCGTCTGGAGTGGGGGCCGAGGGCCTGCAGGTACCCCGGCAGCACCAGCACCAGCCAGCCGGCTCTGGTCCCAGGAGCTCTGCCAGGAGCCCCCTTGGAAGTCCAACAGTGGGAGACTCCGGAAGGAGGGAGCTGCGAGGGGCACGCTCAGCCCGTCACTCACAGAGTCCATCTGAGCTTGCCTGGGGGAGACCGGAGGGACTGGAGAGAGCCACGAGGCCGGAGCAGCACGGCACAGACCCTGCTCAGCGCCTGCCTCTCTGGGGAGAGATCCCAGGGAGCTCCCACCCTGAGGCCGGAGAAGGAGCCTCTACCGTCCTGGACCACCTTTCCCGGGCTGGCGCAGGGGGGCGGCAGGCAGGACCCCAGGAGTGCTCCCGACCAGGGCCGCCTCTGCCACCCCTGCCCTGGGCCCGGGCCTCCCGCTCCCTGTCTCTCCCCTGCTCCCACCCCCACCCTCCTTCGACAACTCCAATCGAGGCTGCTGGGCCAGCACGGACGCCGGCCAGCTGGACGGACACAGAAAACCCACCCACGGAGGCACCGCAGGGTTGCCGCGGCTGCGCCGTCAGCGTGAGCTCCTGGCAGAAAGTGAGCCTGCCCAGGCCTCCGGGCTCTCCCAGGTCACGAGAAAGAAGGCGCCGACGTCAGAGCGAGGCCGCGGACCCGCAGCTGAGGCCTGGCCTGAGCCCCACACGCATCGGATTCTGCATCTCAGCTTCATGAGGACCCACAGGGCAGCTTCCACGTCCCGTGTCTGGCTCACGGGCTGAGGACAGTGTCCGCGGAGACACCAGCGCGAGGCGGGCTCTTGGCACAAGTGACCCCGTCGTCCTGGGTGTCACCGCGGGCCCTGGCACCCTGTCCAGGCCTTTCCTCCTCAGAGGACCGAGCTGTGACCCGCAGCTGCTGTGGGTCCAGCTGCCGGGCTGTCCCTCAGGTCTGTGTGGGCTCCACGGACTTCTACGTCGAGCCGCTGGTGCCCTGCCTCATGCTGGCTTCCCCAGGAGCCTTGGAAAACAGCGGTCAGAGCACGCGGACGGCACAGATGTCAGCCGTGGCCGCCTGCACCTGCTGCGCTCCTGGACGAGAGCTCCGCCCCCACGCCAGCGCCATGCCCTTCGGCTCCGCCCCCACGCTCCCACTGGGCCCGCAGGCTCCACCCCCACGCTAGCGCCATGCCCTAGGCTCCGCCCCCACGCTCCTATTGGGCCCGCAGGCTCCGCCCCCACGCTCCCGAGGGCCCGCAGGACCGCTTCTCTCCTGTAAATGTCCACACAGGGGAGGCCCCGGGCCTTGTGGCAGAGGCGGAGGGTCCCTGCGTGGCCGGCGCCGGCTTTGCTCCTGTCACTCACCGCAGAGCGCTGACAGCAAGAGCTCAGAGAGGGTAAGTGAGCTGCCCGTGGCCACACAGGTCAGTAAGGAGCCAGGACAGCAACACTGCCCGCGATGGAGGCAGCTCTTGAACCCAGGCCCAGAGCAGCTCCGCCAGTCCGGGCAGAGCTGTTCACGGAGCCAGGCAGCCCCCTCCCCCTGTGAGTGGGCTCCTTTCCACGAGTCCACACAGCCAGCTCACTCCAGAAACGCGCGTGCAGCCTGCTGCAGACAAGGGGACAGTTACACACTGTCCCCTGACAAAGGAGCGCTCCACTGGGTCCCCCGGCTGAGGACAGCCCCAGCAGTGACAGGGTCAGAGGGTCTGGAAGCCAGGACTGGAGGACCCCCCCCCCCAGCCTCCTCACGGCTGCCCTTGCATTTCCCCGTGATGCCACGGAGATCCTCCAACAAACACCACGCATCCTGCCCGGGTGTGGGGCGGCCGCTGGCCTCCAGCAGGGCCCAGCCGTGGCCACCCTCGGGACCCCTCACTGGCACATCTGCCAGGGGACTTACATCCCCGGCCCAACGGACGCTCACGGAGCTGCTGTGACCAAAGCCCCCATGGCCGCCTGCAGCCCCACGCCGCCCACGCAAGGCAGCTGGGCAGACGGGAAACCGGGGCCTGTGGCCGAGCCCTCGGGGGCCACTGGGCTCCACCCTGCTCACCTGCAGCAGTGGCCCGCTGGCAGCTCACCCACTCGGTTTAGCAAACAAGCGCTGCTCCCAGAGTCCCCAGGGTAGGCGAGCGTGGGGCTGGATTTCCCGGCTGCACCAACAAAGGCAAGCTGTCTGCGGCCCACCAGGCTGGGGCAGTGAGGTGGGCGCCCCAGAGAAGCGGGGCCTTGTGCTGTGCAGATGGCAAGCCCCACCCTGAAGACGCAGGGCCCTGGCCCCTCCCGAAGTTCAGCTCGCCGTCAAGCACCCGTGGGTAAGCGGCAGGGACAGAGTGGCCTCTGCTGCTAAAGCTCTGGAGCCTGCCCCCCCCCCCCCCCGTGCCCCACCTCAGCCTCCGTCCACTGCCCACAGGCTCCACCTACTCTGCACCTCATGGTGACCAGACAAGGTGTCTCGGCACCATGGGAGTCCCAGCTGAGCACAGGGAAGCCGAGAGGGCGTGAGACCCAGCTGCCCACAGCCCCGTCTGCACCTGCTGCCCCGTGCACCTGTGACTTCACACCCATTGCTCCTCACGGTGGGCGAGGTTCTCCCTCCCCCTCTGAGAGATGAGGAAGCGGCTGCCTGCCCCCCCCCCCCCAGCTCTGCTGCCATCACTCTGCCACGCAGGCGGCCAAGGGCAAAAGGTAAAGCAGTCCTTGGCCTCTGCTGAGAAGTGAGCCCACACTGTGCTGGGCTGGACCCAGCTACCGGGAGCCCTGGAAGCCCCTACGGCATTCTGGGAGTTGCTCGTCCAGTCCAGCGGGCACAGTGGCTGGCCACAGGCTGTCGCCAGCACAGACTTTTCATAACGAGACTAAATCACAGATCAGGCGGGGGTGGGGGGGTGTTGGGCAGCCGGCACTGTGGTGTAGCAGGCTAACCTCTGCCTGCGATGCTGGCTTCCCCTATGGACGCCAGTTGCAGTCCCAGCTGCTCCACTTCTGATGCAGCTCCCTGCCGATGCACCTGGGAAAGCAGCAGAAGATGGTCCGAGTACTCAGACCCCTGCACCCACGTGGGAGACCCAGAGGAAGCTCCTGTCATGGCTTTGGCCTGGCCCAGTCCCGGTCACTGGGGCCATTGGGGAAGTGAACCAGTGGACGGAAGATCACCAGTTCTCCTGGGGTTGGTGGGGAAGGATGTGCACGGTCCCACACCCTGCAAACTGCCTCCCTCTGGGTCCTGCTGGCTGCCGGTGCCTCTGCAGGGGCTGGCTGATCACTCCCTCCTCGGCCTGGCCCCCCGGTCTGCTCTGGGTCCTCGTTAGTGCTGCTGCCGGCCTGGCCTTCGTCACTCCCTCCCCTTGCCCATGTGCTGCTGCCGGCCTGGCCTTCGTCACTCCCTCCCCTTGCCCCGTGTGTGGGGCCAGCGTGTGCGCTCCCAGGGGAACAGAGCATCTTACATCAGCTGCCCCAAGGTCAAGCGCTGCCCACCGCATCCTGGAGTTCCGCCTGTGTGCATCCGTGTGGCGACGTGACGTCCTGGCATGCCCAGACTTGCAAGGCCAGGTGTCCCTCCCAGGCGCCCTGCCAGACATGTGGGCAGCAGCAGCTTCCCCAGGCAGGACCCATGCGCCCCCACACCACCTGGCTCAGGTTGGCGTGGGGAGGGTGGCTTCCCAGGCCCTGTCGCCATCGCCCAAGCAGGGCTGAGAGCCCAGTGGCAAAGCCTTGCAGAGGAGTGTTTTCAGGTGGGCAGGGGGCAAGGCCAGGCAGAGGCGGTGCCCCCACCTGCTGCCACCAGGCAGGGGTTCCTCACGCCTCCGTGCACATCCTCTGTGGATAAATCCTCGTCTGGGACACACTTCAAAGCTGGGCGATGCCACCTGGAAGCCACGGACCCTCAACACAAGTCACAGGGGCACTGGCACACCAGGTGAGCGTGCCACGCCCCTCGCAGACGGGCACACAGGGCACCTCCCCCACCGACACGGAGGAGCCTGAGCTGGGTTCATGACACAGCTCACGGCTCTCTGTGAATGCCCCCGACTGGAACGTGATGGAGAAGGACACAACTCGCTCTGTCCAGGGAACGGCGTGGCTCCAACACTGGCCGCTGTGCCTGGCCGTGATGGACAAGCACTCGGGGGCAGCTTCAGAGGTGGCTGGCAGAGGGCTGCTCCATGGCCACGCGTGGGGTTGCCACCAGCCAAAGGCCTCCTGGTTGTTCCAGATGAGACAGGTGGCCTCGGCGTTCATCTTACACACAGAGCTGAGCCTGGCCTCGGCCTGGGGCTCATCCAGGACCCGCAGGGATCTGAGCATCTCCCAGCTCAGAATCTCTGGGTGCCCCCACCTGGCCCCACTCTACAACACCTGGGATCTTCTGGACCCTCCTCCCAGCATCCCCTGCTCCAACCTCCCTTTGCAGGTGCAGCGCCGTCCACTCAGGAGGTCTTCCCGCCTCTTCCTGTCCTCCTCCCGCCAGTTCCTGGAGCTGGGTCCGTGGCCCCAGCAAGCAAACTCTCGGGACAGCACAGCTGCCACAGCTCCTCCCACAGGTGCTCACCAGCGGCCCAGCAACGGTAACGCACAAGGGAGGCTGACGCAGGCCACGAGGGCACGTGCCCCGCGGAACCCAGCTCCACAGGACGGTGAGCGGCCACAGGGAGGGCCTGCCGGCTGCTCCTGGGTGCTGAGGCTTGTCCCCCAGGAGGCCCAGCGCCCATCTGCCAGGGACAGCTGCAGGGAGCAAACTGAAGTGCAGGTGTCAGTGTTTGAACGCCATGTGTGCACTGTCCTGGGGGACGTCCCCAGGCACCTCAGTGAGCCGCTCAGGGGGTGACCTGCCTCTAGCCCTCTCTAATCCCTTCGTGATGTGGCCAGAGGTCCCCAACGCCCCAGGTCAGTGCCAGCCTAGGCCCCTGTGGCTACAACAGGCCGTGTGCACCGGCAGCCAGCTGGAGCCAGCACAGGCCTCTCTCCCTGTGTCCCCCCTTCTCAGTGGCTCCAAGCGCTCCAGGCCCGGCCCGACATGCTCACACGGACACCACATCACACACATGCACACACATGTGCCCCCTCCTCATCCCTTCCCGCTTCTGTGTCTCCTCCGTTCTCTGTGTTTACAACTCATGGTCCAGCCGCCTCTGCCGCCTCCCCGTGAACACCCACGTCCATCCCAGACCGACCCCAGGCTCCAGCCTCCACAATCTTGTCACTTATGGGGCTTTTTAGCCAAGGAGAGACATTTTTTCTTTTAGCAAAAGAAGAAGAGAGAAAGTTCCTGGTTAGAGCCACACCCCTCTGGGCATCTCTGTGTGGACACCGCCCGGAAGCCAGGACAGGTGCATCTCCACTCACACCAGACACTCACGCAGCCCCTGGGCAAGGGGCTCTCCCCCCAGAGTGCACAGAGGGGCCAGCGGTGCAGCATCCAGAGGACAGTGCGGGCCGGGTGGCCTTCCTGCAGGCTTGAACAGGTTTTACAAATTAGCAGACAGAAGCCCTGCGGTTTTATCCTGCCCAGGTGATGCCACAGCCAGCAGCTGTTACTACACGGCCGTGTGGATGCGATTAAACGCACATAAAATCTGCGCTCACTTAAGTGGCAACACAAGCCTCTGGATGCAGGCATTTCTGCCCAGGCTCCAGAACCTGCCGGTCCTGGGGACACCCTGGGGACGGTGAGCTCTCACACAGCTCCCTGTGCAGGGAGGGGACCTGCCGGATCCCCAGGCTCACAGCGGGGTCTCCCGGGACAGTGCCCCGCTTCCCACCAAGGCAGCTGCTGCATCTGTGCTGCCCCCTCCCGGTTCACAGGAAAGCTGGCTTTGAACTTGTGGGAGCTGCTGAGAGTGTTTAGGGGATGGCCCCAGTTCTTGCCGGGCCTCTCCTGCCTCCAGGAGGAGTGTGGGCAAAGCCAAGGACCCGGGCGACCCCAGGCGGCCGTCTGGAATTCAGTGGTTCTTGAACTGGGTCCCGGAGCCTATAGCAGCAGCAGCAGGTGACACTTGATGGACAGGACTCAGAACGCCGGGGCGGGCCCAGCTGCCTGCACTTCCGAAAGCCCAGCAGCGGCCACACCGGGCTCCCCAGGGTTGACCTCACAGCCTCATTTCACCCTCGTGTCTGGAGCCGCAAACAACAACACCACACCAGCCCCGCGGGTCACTCTGTCGGGGAGGGAGGAGAAAGGAACCAGAGTGGAGCAAGTGAGTGTGCCGGCCCGGTCCCTCCATCCCCATCCCCCGCACCCGTGCTCCTGGCTGGTACTGCGCCTGTGCGGTGGTTATGGAAAAGCCAGTATTCCCGCAGGAAAGCTGCTGAAGTCAAGTTAGGGCAGTCATAGGGCCTGCCCTGTGTGAGCACGTGTGGCCACGGCGGGCCAGGGACCCTCCGTGAAGATGGCGTGGAGTGCGTGCAACCTGGGCCAGGCCCTGAGACCCGCCGGGCAGCCTCCAGCACCGTACAAGCTCCCAGCTCACCGCCTTCTCCACAGTTCGCTGAAAGAGCCCACGCGTGGGGCAGTCAGTGTTTCAGGTCGCTGAAACTGGCGCTAGCCCTGGCTGTTCCACACGAACTTGAATTCAGAGCAAACAGGAGGAACGTGGGGGCCTGGGGCTGGTGCTGGGTGCACCTGTCGCTAGCAAGGATTCTGAACGTTGGCCTGCAATGGTGCCGGGGACACAGCGTGGCAGGCACCACCCACCCCCGGCCCCCCCACCTGACCCAGGCCTTGCAGCCTAGCATGAGCATATGCAGGGCTCCCAGCACCTGCAGGAGGCACGGTGAGCCCTCAGAGCCCTGGCACAGGGGTGAAGTGGGGTCCCCCGACCTGGGAAGCTGGAAGCCAGGCAATCGCCAGCCCCCTCCCCCCATGACCAAAGAGGAAGCTTCTGGAGCTCGGCCCCATGACCCCAGAGGTGCTGAGTGACAAAGGCCCATCCCTCACGTGGCACGATCATCTGCCCGCAGCCAGCTGCAGGGGGGCAGGGTGGCCGGCAGGTTAGCAGGGGGCAGGCGGAGGGGCTGCTCCAACACTGGAAGCCAACTCTCGGGAGCCCCAAACCCCAAAGACTGGCACAGCCTGGCTGGGGGTCGGGCGGGGCTCTGGCGGCAGGTGCCTGGGTCACCTCCCTGCCCGGGTTCCACCCTTGCAGCTCTGGGACTTGGGGCAAAGCCCACTCCCTCCCTCTGCCTGGCCGTCCCCTCCCCCCACCCCAGGAAATGCTTCCCAAGTCAACACCAACCATGAACTTTCCCTTTGATTTGGAAAGCCTAGGATTTTGTGGCAAACTTGCTTTTAGAATGATAACCAGAGGGCTCTGAGCCACCTGGCTGGACCTCAGCTGTTGTTATATGGTGTCAGGTAGCATGCGCGTAAGAATTGCGGCTACTGCTCCGTCCACAGGCCACCCGGGGTGCAGAGCCGGTGAGCGCCCAGCTGCTCAGCCCAG
This sequence comes from Oryctolagus cuniculus, assembly GCF_051225735.1. Classification (NCBI taxonomy): domain Eukaryota; kingdom Metazoa; phylum Chordata; class Mammalia; order Lagomorpha; family Leporidae; genus Oryctolagus; species Oryctolagus cuniculus. The sequence goes on from NC_142870.1 coordinate 3,270,694, forward strand.
TCAGGTGGGATTATGGTCACCAATGCCGTCTTCTGTAGAGAGGGTAAGTTACCCAGGTGCTCAGCCTGGTGGGCAGAGCCAGGCCTGAGCCCAGACGCCCTGGCCCTGGAGCCCATGGTCCTGCCTGACCCAGCACCATTTCATTAAAACACGTAGAGAAAGACACTCTACATCCTGTGTAGACTTTCTTAACCTCCTCTTTGCTACATGTTATTGTAGACCTGCTACATGTTAATGTAGACCTGCAACATGTTAACTTAGACCTGCTACATGTTAATGTAGACCTGCGACATGTTAACTTAGACCTGCTACAAGCTAACTTAGACCTGCTACATGTTAACGTAGACCTGCGACATGTTAACTTAGACCTGCTACATGTTAACGTAGACCTGCTACAAGCTAACTTAGAGCTGCTACATGTTAACATAGAGCTGTTACATGTTAACTTAGAGCTGCTACATCAAAACGGGAGGTGTTCTCAAAACAACCGCAACCTTCCAGCTTCGCACCGAATGTCTGCACAGCCAACAAGCTCCCTCCTGCCCCATTCACGTTCACACAGTCCCCACCTATCTTCAGAGACCTGAGACCTGGGCTCACGGCCAACGCCTAGGCTGCCGCTGTGCCCACGGCAGGCTGCCCATCAGAGCAATGGGCATGGCACCCTTAACTTGTAATCATGAAAATCTAGCCACAGGCCTGATACAATCTCACACCCTCCTAAGACAACCTACATTCACTGACTCTGAAGTGTCATGTTGCTGGCTGAGCTGTGTCTCGGGGCGGAAATTTCCACGGGGTAGCTCTCCAAGGTGGGTGCTGCATGTAAGTAGTCTCAGGGACGCAAGGCCTCCCAGAAAGAGTGAGACCCGCACCTGCCTTGCAGCAGCTCGGAGACATCAGGGTCCATTCACTCCTCGCTGGAGCCAGGGCTCAGAGAGAGAATAAAATTCCCCGGAGAACAACTCCGGGGAGCAGTGCGCCCACTTTCTACGCTGGGAGAGCAGACAGCTCAGGGAACGGGGGTGAGGCACCCCGGGCGCGGTGTGGCGGCTTGTGCCGGCTGCGCAAGCTACTGCACTGCTCCCAGCCTCACGAGAGAACACGGTAAGAAAACCTGCCCCACGGTTCCCGTCCACGACACCGTGACGAATCATTACTCTTATCAGGAGCGGTACTGACATCGTTAATCAAGCTGAGAACACAAAACCCCACCCTCAGCAAAGCTGGAGCTACGACCCTGTGATGCGTGAGCACTACCAGGTGCTCAGCTCTCCCCTGCGTGACCCAGGCCTCGCACCCTGACCAGCCCATTCCACGCACACAGAAACTGAGGCCCAAGGCCACATGGCCAACAGCGGCTGGAGCAGGCTGTCTGATCCCAAACCCAGCTCTCGCCACCCATGAAGCTGTGAGTGTGGCCGCTGGTGGCACCCAGGAGCCACCTCCACCAGGGCCCGCCAGCGGGCTCGTGGGCCAGGTACAGCCTGCAGCGTGCAAAGCACGCCCTCCCCGGAGGCGCCAGCTTCTTCTCTCTGCTTCTCCAAACCTCTCTCACGGGTTCTCGCTCTTCCGTTCATTCATTCATTCGCACGCCCATCCCGAGCCAGGTGCCAGGCTGGGCATCTGGGATGCAGGGAGAATGGCACAGTCCATCTTTGGAAGCTCAGAGGATGACAGACCCAAGATCACACGCTGAACACCAGATTGTGGGGACACAAGGATGCCAAGGCACCCAGAAAGGACCCTCCTGGCCACGGAGGAATGGATGAGTGATGGCTGGCTCCCTGCAGCCTGGAGGATGTTGGGGGAGAGGGTGCAGCCCAGGCAAGAAAACACAAATGCTTCCAGGCAAAGACCCCTGCCCTGGGAGTGCGGCTCAGCGTGCCCACACAGAGGGGATGTGGGGAGGCAGGGGTGGGAGAGGAGCAGGGAGGGCTCCAGGAGAGAGGCCCCGTCCAGGCTCAGCACCCGGAGATTCCCAGCGCAGAGACGTCTCCTGTTCTGCCATCAAGGTACAGCTCTCAAGCAGGGACAGAGAGGGTGACCGTGCGGTAACAGGCGTCCTGGCCTGTCTCTGAGCCAGATGGAATCGGGACAGGGAAAGGCTGCCGCTGGCCCAGGACACACGGTGCCTTCACACCCACCTAAGGAGAGGACGAGGAGCCCGTGGCCAGATGGCTCCTGGCTCATGCTGTTTGGGACACGGCCCCTTCCTGGACAGACTCGTCTGTGGCTCTTTAGAAACGAGAAACCCACAGGCTTCCACTGCAGAGAACAGGGGCAAAATGGGACGTTAAACATTAGGGCTCCGGTCTCCCACCAGACCCCTGCAGAGAGCCTGAGCTCCCGTCAACAGCAAGGCGACATGCCACAGGCGACACGTGACATGTGACATGTGACACGTGACAGGGGACATGCGACATCTCCGTTATTATCACTGGCCCCTTCCTTCCTGCTGCCACGGGTTTCCGCCTGCCTCAGGGGCAGAACCTCAGGACGACCTCAGCAGCGCTCATGGCCCCTCTGGCTTCCTGCGCCGCAGCGAGAGCAGACTTGAGAGGCGGAATCTACAGAGGCTTAAAAAAAAAAAGGCCAACTTGAGCACCACAAAATCACAAATGCAAGCCAGCGACGGAAACACGGGTACAGAACCACCAAGCGCCTTGCTCGGCTTGCCTGTGAAGAACGGCGGTAAAGCCAGCCCCCCGGAGCCGGTGCAGCCGGGGTCTGGGCCAGTCCTGGTTCCTGAGGCCACCCAGGCCATCCCAGGCCTCCCAGATGTGCGGATGGAGCCCGGCAGCCACACCTGCGGGCTCCCAGCCAGCCAGTGAGCCGGGGCAGGGCGCACACCTCGCAGCTGGGCTGTCACTCATCTCTGCCGCCCCACGTGCCCGGGGTGGACGTGACTCAGGAGGGAAGTGCGACCTGTGGCCGAGTCCAGATTCCACCCGGCTTAGAAGAGGCAGCTTCAGATTCCTAAGGGGGAATTCCAATGTTCCCGAAACTCCCTGCTCCCCTCCCAGGGCAACCACAGGCAGGGCCCACCCCCACCCCCACCCCCGCCCCCGGGAGCCCTGCCTTTCCGCACTCTGCCCGCTGCAGAGACCACCAGGCTTCTCAGCGTCCCAGGTGCCCCAGGAGGGGCTGCGAGGAGCCCCGTCTGCCTGCCACTTCCTTTCTCAGGAAACCTCCCAATTGAGCTTAATCAGAAGGAGCGGGGCCAGTGGGGGGCTGCTAGCAAGCACCGCCCGTTCCACAGAGAGGATGTTCCTGGACAGGAGCCGGCACTGAGCCCTGGGGTTGCGAGGCTGCCGCCCCCACCCCCGGCTCCTCCACGCGCAGCAACAGCGCCCCGCGCAGCCAGCCAATCCTGCGGCTCCTCGCTGCCGCCGCCGGGGTTACCCTAGAGCATTGACCGATAGTAACCCCGGCGCGGGCTGCGGCGGGCAGGCACTGCGCACGCGCAGCAGCGCGCACCTGCCCAGCCCGCACCTGCGGGCGCCCTGATGCTGGGTGTGAGTGTTTCTCCCAGTCATTCAGAACTCAGAGTTCCCAAGGAACACGGAAATCCTGCACGCAGATCCACGTCCGAGCAGAAGGAAACAGGTGCCCGGGATGGGCCCCAGGCCTGTGGGGCCATTGTCTGCAGCAGGCACAGAGAGGAGGGGTTTTCCGCGGTGTTTAAAGGCTACCACCCTGCCAGGCAGAGCCTCGGGTTCCGGGGGAGTGCGAGTGACAAGGGACCGGAGTGAACTCGCCCCCAGCAGGGAGTCTGGGCCGAGCACAGGTGGCTCCTCCCCGGGGGCACAGCTCTCAGGGCGTAGGGGTCGTTCCTCTGCCGGATGGGGGCCGGCGCCCACCAGCAGCCCCTGAAGGAGTCCCTGGGGAGGAGCTGTGTTCTGTGGCGCCCCCACCTGTCACCAGGCCTGAGGTTGGCTTCGTGTCCTGGGCAGGAGCCGCTGAATGCAGTCTATGGCAGGTGGGCCTGGGAATTAGACCGGAGAGGGGTTCTCAGGGGCTTTCTGAGAGGCAGGCAGCCTGCCTGAGCCCTAGGCCTGCCCCTTCCAGAGAGGGGTCCTGGCACCTGCCTCTTCCTCCCTGCAGGCCTCCGGGATAAGCTGCTGTGTCTCGGATGGGGCTCCCCTAAGCTGAGGCAATGTGGTAGAGCCAACAGCATCGGCTCAGCACACACCACTTATTTTTAGTTTAAAAAAAAACACACACACACACTTCTCCCAAAAACAAGTGGGAGGGGAGAAAAGCAGCTGAGAAATCCCACAAAACCCATGCCAGAATGTTTACTCGCAAGACAGCAAGAGGGAAGTGGGAGCTGAGCCCCAGGGCGGGGCTTTCCTGGTCAAAGGGCACCCAGCTGCCTGCACAGCGGGACACAGCGAGAGGCCCAGGCCCTGCTCCTCCACCCGCCCCACCCTGACCAGAGACAGCCTGAGCAAGGGCTGCCCGGCCGGGGGTGCCACTGGATGCCCACCACCCGCAGCAGGACCCCGGCCTCCTGGGCTCCAACGGCCCCCCGCCTCTCATCAGCCCCTTTCTCGGCAGCCCTCGGCGTTATCGGTTTGCACTTTGTCCGGCTTTCCCCCCCGCAGTCTGAGCTCATCTCGAAACCGGGGCGCCTTACCCTGCAGAGTCCGGAAAGCAGAAGTTGGGTAAGGAATGCACGTTACTCAAGGTCAGACTTCAGGCCCCAGACAGAAGCATTTTCTAAGGATGGGAGTTGTGTAAGTACAGCCCTGCTCCCCGGGGGTGTCGAGGGCCGGCTGGGGCTGGAGGCCACACAGGGTGGGGGTAGGGCACAGCTCCGGACTCTACATCCAGGCCTCCATGGGACACAGTCACAGCCTCAAAGCCACGGAATGCCACTTACCCCACAGAGAACACAAAGCTGGCTAACCACACACAGCTGCCCAAGCCGGCAGTGGCGCTCTGGGCTGCCGGCCAGCCCGGGGCCCAGCAGGTGCACCAGCTGCCAACCTTGACTCTGAACACCCCAGCGCCTCCTCACAACATGAGCAAAACCACTCGCCGCTGCGCGCATTTTATTTGAGGGCAACGCTTTCCTCTGCGGGTTCTGGACCTGCGGGGAGAGAGGGGCACTCTACTACAAACTCCCGGGCTGCGCCGTCTCCCCAAATGCATTTAATCTGCCCCACGTGGTCAGCTTTGCTCCTTAGAGAAGCTAATCTGTTCATTCTCGCACCGACCTCCAAGGAGCGGCGTTGGGTTACCAAGCGCTTTTTTGGCTGCCAATTAATAAACAAAAGAAACCTTTCGTGTTCAGCCGCGGTTCTTGGACTTGGTGAATTGGGTTCGGGCTTAAGGGAAGGTGAACTCGACCCGTTCCCAGGCTGCTAGCAGCTGTTAGAGGCAGGCAGCGGGCACCCGCCGTGCCAGTGAGAAGGACGTCCTTGGGAAGTTCACCCGTGACATCGGTGCCCACTGAGCAGAGCGTGGTCCTGCAGTCTCACCGCAGTGCCGAGCTGGCTGAGGAATGGGACCACCTCCAGGAGGGGACGGCCAGTCGGGGGGCGCAGGGCGAGGGGGAGACGCCAGGGCCAAGGCTGGCAGGGCCCACAAAGCCGTGTCCATGGCTTCGCTGTCCATGCTTTGCAACCACGGACCTCCAACTCCAGGTCCCGGCTGATGAAGGATTGGCTCCCCACGCTACAGGGAGGAGGTGTGCGGGCTGCAGGGGGTGCGTGGCTGGCGGGAAGGAGCCGTGGGCTCCTTGAACATCCAGGTTCTCCCAGTGAACTGACAGGGCCCCCTGACTGGGGAAGTCACACACAGGCTATCTCACAGGAGGCAGCTGTGAGAGTCAGCCCTGTCCCAACGCCTCCGGGGAGCCCCCCAGGTGGAGGAGCCCCCCAGGTGGGGGAGCAGAACCGTTCCCCTGCCATGGCCCTGAGTGGCACCCTGGCCACCCAGTACTGAGAACCTAAGAAGTGGACGCCGTGAGTTTGCCGAGGTGACGCAGGGCCACTGTTTGCGAACGCCGCGCCTGCACCAAGGAATCCCTGGGGACAGCCCCCCCCCCCCCCCCCCCCGCACCGAGAGATGCAGCCAGTGAAGCTCCAGCCCCGAGGGGAAGCGCTGGAAGCTGTTTCCTGCCACACCTGGTGAGGGCCGACGTGGCACCGCCCTTCGCTCCGTCCTGCTGGGGGAGGCAGCCCCCTGCACGCTCCCGGCTGCCTTGTGAGACACCTCTGCAGCCTCACCTAGCAGGCCCCCTTCCTGCTCCTGCGCCGGGGGGTCGCATGGAGCCACCCCGCGCTCTCCTGGAACCCAGTCCCCTTCCCGGAATCCCTAAAGGGATCTATCATGACGCGTCCGGCTCCTCTTGGCCGCCCAGGCCCTGTGGAAGCGCCGCAGAACTGAAGAGAGGGCGGACTGAACTTGGGAAGGTGTTTACAGGCATGTTTACGGCCGAGAAGCAAACCCACACACATCACGTGAGGTGCGGCCGCCTGGGGTGCTCACCCCTCCCTGGCTCGGCGAGGGTGAGGCTGGAGGGCTGGCCCCATGCCATGGCCAAGACCACGTCCAGACAGGTGAAGCCACATTCCACGGTCCTCAACATGTCCTGGCAGGTGAAGCCCCATTCCATGGCCAAGACCACGTCCAGACAGTGGGCAGGATGAAGACTGGCAGGGAAATCTCTCTGAAGGGCCAGCTGCGGTTACTTTGGAGGCACAGTGGGCACACCAGCCTTGCACACTGGGGAGGAGACTGGACTGTGCTAGGCTCTCCAAAGGGACAGCCGGGCAGAAGGAAACCAAGGCTGAGGCCCAGTCGCGGCCACGCCCCTCATTCCAGCCATGTGGTGGGTGGGGGTCGGTGTGCTGCCCGCCACAGGCCTAGGCAGTTCCTGGGGGGTAACTGACCCTGGCCTGCCATCCACGGGCCTGGTCTCGCGTCTCGTCGTCCCTGGGCCCTTGGGTGACCTTGGGTCATCTCTGAGCCTCGTGGTCCCCCAGGAGTGAGTGGGTGCACGGAGGAACTGGGACGGTGTGCGGCCAGCAGGGGTCCATCTTGATGGACACGGGGGCCATTCCGAGTGTCTTAACTGATCACCAGACCACCATTCCGGGGTTCTGGGAAGATTCCTACAGGCCTGACACAGCCCTGTGGTTTAACTTGGCAGGGCCTCTCCCGGCAGTGAGAAAGGACAGATATTCCCGTGAATCCAGTTCACATCTCAGTCGGCACCCGTCTCAGACGCGAACCTCAAAACCCGCAGACAGACCCCGAGCCCCAGAAAGGGTCTTGACAGTGTGGCTTTCGGCATCTTTAACAGAAATGAGGAGTTAAAGGCCCAAAAAGGAAAAAGAAAAAACCAGCAAACGCTGGTCTCCTTGGTCCACCAGGTGCTTGGAAAAGCAAATCTCAACGCCAAGAAAAACGAGCCACAAACCAAACCCCAACACCCCGGCGGCTGCTCTCCTGGCAACCCAAGGCACTGCAAAGGCCTGGCCCAACCCCGGCCTCCCACAAAGAAACCAAACCTAATCGAACGAGGAGGCCAGGGTCCCACAGTCCATCAGTGAGCCCATGGCCCCAAGGCTTGGAAATCAGTCCAGTGTGGCATGCGTGGAGAGATGCCTGGGAGCTGATAGCGCAGAGACAGAGACGTAAGCCCCAAGAGAGATAAAGTCAGAATTTCACCTCTCATCCCTACATCCCTGGAGAAGGGAGATAAAATCAGAATTTCACCTCTCATCCCTACACCCTTGGAGAAGGGAGATAGAATCAGAATTTCACCTCTCAACACTGCATCCCCTGCAGCCAGTTCAGCCTCACACCCCGTGTTGTTCTCCACCCCACCCTCTGCATTCTCATCCAGGGGGCCAAACAGGAAGAACCTGTATGAAGGAATGCACCTCCGCCTACTGCCCGTCCCCTCCGGACCCCCAGGCCCGCCTAAGAGATGCAGCGGCCGGCCCCTGCTCTGTGCCTCCCGGACTTCATTTTCGTTGGATAGATCCGGTCTGGCTGTGGGTCAGTAAGCCTTTTCCCGACAGAAGCCGCTGGGATCTCCTGGGCGCAGGCCCTGGGCAGAGAGCCCCACGCGCTCCATTGTCCAATGTGGCCACTCCCACCCTAATAAAAAGGAGCCCCATAGACTCTCCTCATCACCCTGTTCCCTTCACCTGGAAGAATCCCATCTCCCGGGCTCTCTTCTTCTTCTTCTTTGAAAAAAGATTTATGTATTTATTTGAAAGTCAGAGAGAAGCAGAGAGAGAGAGGTCTTCCATCCGCTGGTTCACTCCCCAGATGGTTGCATTGACCAAAGCTGAGCCAATCAGAAGCCAGGAGCCAGGAGCTTCTTCCGGGTCTCCCATGCAGGTGCAGGGGCCCAAGGACTTGAGCCATCTTCTACTGCTTTCTCAGGCCACAGCAGAGAGCTGGATCGGAAGTGGAGCAGCCGGGTCTCAAACCAGCGCCCATATGGGATGCCAGGACCACAGGCAGTGGCTTTGCCCCCTACGCCACAGGGCCGGCCCCGCGGGCTCTCTTCTTAACAAGCATCCACCTGACAGAAGGCAAAGTCCACTTTCAAGAGCGTTGCACTCGGGGGAGCAGGACCAGAGCTGAGCCACTTCATCAGGCTACGGCCGTCCCCTGACACGCCGGTGTGTGACGGCACCGGAGCCAGCAGGGTTCCAACCCCTGGGTCCCATCAGCTGGGGCCACGCCAGGCGCCCCCTGGGGGAGAGTCATTACCGCACGAGAAGCTGGTGGCACATCCTCGGGACGCACTGTTTTCCCCTGAGAACGGCTCCTGTCACAATTACGCTCTACCAGGAATCTATTATGCGGCCTCTCTTCCTTCCAAAGGTGTCATTAGTCACCGGGAGAATCGCATCCTGGACAGAAAGTGCGAGGCGTCCGTCAGGTGCCGGCCTGGCGCTCGGCGAGGCAGAGAGGCTAAGATCGGTGCCTGGCGACTCCCCTTGAGGATTCCGCCGTGGATTCACGCGGCGCTGTCTGAGCCGGGTACACGGCCCTCTTCTCCGTCTTCCCCCATTAAAATAACGACGTGAGAGTTCACGACACACTGTGGCACGACGCCCGGCGTGGCGGCCACTCCCGTGTGGGGCTTGCGTCCTAGCCCGTGTCTGGGAGGTGCCGCGGGAAGAGAAGGCTTGCCTGGAACCCACCGGCGGGGCCACGGCCTCCCTAACTCAAGGAAACTCGTCCTGGGAGCGGGAGCCCCGGGTCCCGGCGTCAGCTCTGACCTTCAGCAAATCACTTCCCCTGCCAGGCTCCTCGGGTGACACGGCGGGGGGTGGGGGGGGGCGCTGTCCAACGTCTTCTCTCCCCCTCACAGAGGCCCAGCCCGAGCCCTGCCACGATGCCTGACCCCAGAGCTGGCTTTTTAAAAGTTGACTACATGATACTGACAGCGAAACTAGTTCAAGTGAGAGTAAGACCAATGGCTCCCGCCCCCAAGGTCACCCTGGGAGCCACACAGAGAGGGTGGCAGAGGCCACCAAGAGATGAGAGACAGCAGCTGGGATCCGACTTCCCGCTCACCCAAGTCATTGCCGGGAATGGTCACCAGGTCACCAGCCATCGGAGGGGCGGCAGTGGTGTCGGGAAGAATCCCCGTGGCGGGCCAGAGGCGGGCACGGAGGACCAGTGCAGCAGGGCAGACAGACAGCAGCGGGCAGCCCTGACCCTGGGCCCAGACTTGGCACGCACTTCTCTGTTCTGTCCCGGTGCAGCTCTAATTGGGGAAATACGGCGCCCAAGCTCAGCGTCCCTAGCCCCAGGATGCAGCACTGCAGGGCACCTGGTGGGGAGAGCACCTGCCCGGCGCCCTGCACTGGGGAAGGCTCTCCGTTCCCCGCTGGGCCTCCAGCCCACAGGGTCCCCGGGCCCCCGAGCCCCAGCAGGAGCTCTGCTTGCCCGCTGCGGTGTGCACCCTGCGCTGGGCTAGGCGTGGCCCCCATGCTGGACTGCACGCCGCGGGCTCGCGGCCCCGGCCCCGGGCCTGCCCTCTCGCCATCTCAGGCCTCGCCTGGCCTCGGGTTCCTGCCGGCTGCAGTGATGAGCCTTCTAGATTCTGATCTGCAGGCCTTGGAACAAAGGAAGGGCAGGGGAGAGAAGAGGGCTCCAGGGGCTGCCTGGGACAGGGGTGGGGCCGGGGAGGAAACCGGCAGCCGAACCACGCTTGGCTGTGATGTTGAGAAACTGCCGACGGCCGACCTACGAAGCCTGCCGTGCCCTCTGCTCCACCGACTGACTCATGGGCAGGTCCCACGAGGCCGCTTCCTACTCCTCCCCGCCCGAGCCCACAGAGGTTACTGTAGGGCAAGTGCCAGGCCAGGGCCGGCTGGGGCCTCCCCCTCACCTGCTGGCTGACCTTGACAGGGAGAATTCAGGCCTGGGAAGCCACCCACCCACCGAGGCCGTGACACGCTTCACGGACAACCCCCGTGCCCTTACACGGTGGCTTCAGCCCCAATGCCCACGCTTCTGCACAGCCACACACCTGCGTTTCGCGGCACGCCCATCCCGGCACTGCCATGGCCGCGTTCCCCTCACGCGTCTGCCACACCTTGTCTCGGTCGCCGACCAGCACAAAACATCAAGACTCTGCCGCGTCCCCGGCAGTGAAGCCTTCCCTGTCGCTGAGGTGAAAGGTGTCGCCCCAGGATGAACTGCCGACAAGCACCAAAGAACAGGCGCCAACCTGAGGCTGGCACAGCCCTTCTTCCTAACAAAGCAGGCTGGCAGGCTCCGAGCGTGGCTCAGGTGGCCCTGCTACCTGCATGGCCTTGAGAGGGTGTGGCCTCTGCTCCCTGGTGCAAACAGACATGAAATCTACAACAGCCGGGCTGCCTGGCTCCCAGCTCCCAGGTTCAGCCCCTCAATGTCCTAAAGCTGTGAATTTACAACCGCAGGTGCTGCCTGTGCCACCTGTCTCAGAGCCTTAGCTCCGAGAGTGGCAAAACCAAGCAAAGAGGCAGTGGAAGACACACGACTTCAAAGGACAAGGCAGTAGTCCCGGCTGCTCTTCTTCCCAGAGGCGGAACCTGCGGGGAGCCAGTGGAGCGTCCCAAGAAATCATCCCATTCCCCGTGACACCTGGCCCGCCTGTGTCGTTCCAGGCTCCTCCCAGGTTGTCACCGATTCTGCAGGCGCCAGTGCCCACCGTGCCTTGGAGATGTCTGCCCAGGTCCCTCTCCCCAGGAGCTCCCCCACCCCGAAGGACCCGGCCAAAGTCGGTGCCGGGCGTGTGAAGAGAGGGAGGTGAAGAGTTTCCATGAGATGAAAGCCATCGGCTGTGACTCCCCGGTGTGCGGTGACTCCACGCTCAAAACCGGAGCTGGGAAAACGCCAGGTGCCCAGGCGCGGGCGCCCCCCCACCCCCCGGTCCCCGCCCCCCACAGCTCTCCAGGGGCCTCTGGGTCCCGCCCTCTTTGTGTTGATGGGGCTCCTGTTACAACAGTGAATTTTTCTTTGCAGACAAAGAGTTCTTCCAAGATCCTTGAGCAAACACCGGTTCTCAGAGCCCCACTCTGGGCCCCTGGCTGCGTTTTCACGCCTGCGCGGGGAGGCAGTGAGCCCCTGGCTGCGTTTTCACGCCTGCGCAGGGAAGCAGTGCCCGTCTCCCTCCCAGCTCTGCACAGGCAGAAATACTCTGGTTCCATCTCGAAAGACCACCACCACCTGCAGCCACCACTGCACACCTCGACACCCGCCAGCCCTCCAGGAATTCCTCCCAGGGCTCCAGCATCTCTCACCCAAAACTCCCCAGTCCCAACCGCTCCAGCGCGGGAAACTGAGTGAGGTTGGAGCCAGAATGCAGCTGCACTGAAAACACTGCACGAGGGCCGACACAGTGGCGTAGTGGGCTGAGTCTCTGCCTGCAGTGCCGGCATCCCACGTGGGCGCCAGTTCGAGTCCCGGCTGCTCCACTTCCAATCCAGCTCTCTGCTGTGGCCTGGGAAAGCAGTGGAGGATGGCCCAAGTCCTTGGCCCCTGCACCCATGTGGGAGACCTGGAAGAAGCTCTTGGCTCCTGGTTTCCAATCTGCCTGGCTCCAGCCGTTGTGGCCATCTGGGGAGTGAACCAGCAGATAGAAGACCTCTCTCTCTCTATCTCTGTAACTCTGCCTCTCCAATAAATAAATTTAAAAAAAAACTTTAAAAAAATACACTGCATAAGATCACCCAGCCTCTGCACCCCCGCGTCCATGACACATAAACGGATTCAGCATCTGGATTTTTGGGCCCCATCCCGGGCCCTCTCGTGGCGTATACACCAGTATTCCCAAACTCGACAAGACACAGATCCACAGCACCGCTGGCCTCGAGCATTTGGGATGAGGGAGAACCAACCTGCGCCGGCACCTCTGGCTGTCAGAGCCAGGGCGAGCCCCGAGGCCGCCTAACGCACCCGGCCACTTCACGGTGGGAAGAGCCGCACGTCTGCAGGTACAGGCAGTGGCCGTGCTGAGCGGAGACCTCAGCTTCCCAGCTTACAGCCCAGATTCTTCCCGAACCACCCGCGCTTCCCGCGCCGCCCCTCCCAGCCGCCCCCGCCCCCGCCCCTACCTTTCTTCCTCCACCAGGGTCCCTCCGGAACCGAGTAGGAAAGGTCCTTGAATTCGATGTTCACGGCCGCCCTCCGCGGCAGGGAGGAGAAGCGCTGAGCCTCCGTGAGGCTGTTGTCCACCTTCGTCAAGTGCCCGTTCATCAGCTCCGTCTCCGCGGAGTCCATGTTGCCCGAGAACCCGTCGTCCACCGAGACGCACACGGACGTGGGCTCGGTCATCGCCGCAGAGTAGCCGCTGGCGTTCTGGAGAAACAGAGAGGACGACGGGACCCGTGAGGAGCTGCCCCGAGCACCTGAGAGAGCAGCGGGCGAGCCGGCGCTGGGCTGGGGTGCAGACCGCACCCCGGAAGACAGGGGCTCCCTGGTGGGGGCCTGGAGCCAGGTGCCAGGCACGGCGTCATTCGCTGGCCACTCAATCCCAGCCTGCCGCAGGGGTGCCTCAGTGCTGCGGTGCCGCCTGCGGGTGCGCCCCAGTGATCCTGTGGGCCTGACCGGGTCTCCAGCCCCCACCAGGGGCCTGACCGGGTCCCCAGCCCCGACCACAGGCCTGACCAGGTCCCCAGCCCTGACCACAGGCCTGAAATGGTTCCCAGTCCCCACCACAGGCCTGATGCGTTCCCCAGCCCCGACCACAGGCCTGACCGTGTCCCCAGTCCCCACCACAGGCCTGACGTGGTCCCCAGCCCCAACCACAGGCCTGACCGTGTCCCTACTCCCCACCATAGGCCTGACTCGGTCCTCAGCCCTGACCACGGGCCTGACACAGTCCCCAGTCCTGACTACAGGCCTGACACGGTCCCCAGCCCTGACCACAGGCCTGATGCGGTCCCCAGCCCTGACCACGGGCCTGACCATGTCCCCACTCCCCACTATAGGCCTGACGCGGTCCCCAGCCCCGACCACAGGCCTGATCGGGTCCCCAGCCCCGACCACAGGCCTGAAATGGTCCCCAGTCCCCACCACAGGCCTGATGCGGTCCCCAGCCCTGACCATGGGCCTGACATTGTCCCAGCCCCGACCACGGGCCTGACCATGTCCCCAGTCCCCACCATAGGCCTGATGCGGTCCCTAGCCCCCATCACAGGCCTGACGCGGTCCCCAGCCCCGACCACAGGCCTGACGCGGTCCCCAGTCCACACTACAGGCCTGATGCAGTCCCCAGCCCTGACCACGGGCCTGACGCGGTCCCCAGTCCCCACCACGGGCCTGACGCGGTCCCCAGCCCCGACCACAGGCCTGATGCGGTCCCTAGCCCCGACCACAGGCCTGACCGTGTCCCCAGCCCTGGCCTCCAGGGCGTCATTGTCTCTGGCAACCCTTTTTCTTCCTTCCATTAAAGACGCACCAGATACAATGTTACACCTGGATGGGGGAGGAGGTTTACTTTGGATTCACAGCCCCCAGGCGCTACATCACTGTCAGGGAAGCACCCAGTGATCTGTTCACGGTGCCCGCCCCAAAACGTGAAACTGAAAACGTCCAATCCAAAGCCAACCACTCTGGCACCTTCCCGCAGAATCTCGCGGAAGCTCACGGAGAACCACGGCTGCCGCCGCCTGAGCCGCCGGGCTGTGCGGCTGCTCTGGGATTTCACTTGAAAAGTTTCCACCTTGCTGAGGACGGCATTGGCTCTCGTGACTGCAGACCCAGAAGGAGCTCCTGGCTCCTGGCTCCTGGCTCCAGCCGGGCCGTTGCAGCCCTCTGGGGAGTGAACCAGCACATGGGAGACTCTCTCTCTCTACCTCTGTAACTCTGTCTTTCAAATAAGTAAAATAAATCTTTAAAAAAAAAATGAAAGAAATATGATGTTTTCCCCCTATACACAGACAAGGAAACGGACGCAACGCACAGGGGCAGGGGCAGGGGCAGGGGCAGGAGGGACCCCCAACCGTGAGAAACCGAGAAGCCGCTGGTGCCGGTCTCCCTGCGCCCCGAGACGACCTGGCGTCCTGCAGCTGGCCTTGTTCTGGAAGCTCCCATCAGAAGGTGAGTGAGCCACGTGCACACGCCAGGCCCCAAACACACCTGTGCAGAGAAAGGCCCTGGGCTTCCCGTGGCTTAGAAACCCCGCCCTCGCCGAGGAGGCGCAGGGACGGCCGAGGCACGGGAGAGCCCTCGGAAGCGAGTGCTGTGCTGCACCCGGGCCGGCTTCTCCTGAAGCCAGGAGGACGCCCATGTAGCCAGAGGCACGGCCCCACTGTGCCCCGCTCACGGCCGACAGGGTCAGGGCCACCCCCTCTGCCCCAGGAAGGGGGACCCGGCCACTGGTCCCAAGGAGGAAATGTGTCAGCCTGTGTGCACCCTGGGTCTGTTAGCCGCGTCCCCAGAGCTACTGGCCCCGCACCCTCGTTCATTACCAAAACCAAAGCACTCCTCCCGAGTCCCTGCGAGCCCGGCAGCTCAGGCCGGCACAGCACCCCACTGGGGCCTGGCCAGGGAGCTGGGGCCGCCCCACCCACGGCCGAGAGCCCACAAGTCTCTCCCCAACTCCCTCACCCCTCCTTAAAACTCAGGTGGGGGTGGGGGTGGGGGTGGGGGCACAGGACTCTGTCTCTGGAGTGAAAAGGCTGCTTTGCCATAGAAGAAAAAGATGCACAAACACACAGCACACACATCACAAACACAACATCATATATACCACTGCTACATACACACAACACACATCTACAGACCACACACACAACATAAACCACACACAGCATTCACAACACACATCACACAAACGTAACACCATACACACCACATGCCACACACACACAACATAAACCACACACAGTACACACACGCATGACAACACACATCACCTGCCACGCTACAGATGCACACATGCACTGCACCAAACACACACACACCACATCCCACGCAACTCGTCCCTCTGAAGTCTCAACCAAATCAACCCATAGCTCACTTGGGGGGTGGCTTTAGAGCCCTGAGTTGCAATTTGGGGCACCCACGTCCTAAGTCCAGCATCCTACCAACGCACACCCTGGGCGGCAGAAGGCGGTGGCTTCTGCTACCCACGCCGGAGACCCAGATGGAGATCCTGGCTCCTGCTGTAGGTCATCCACTCCTGTCCCCAGTGGTCACACAGTGAGGGGACACTGCTCCTCTTGTTGGGGACAGGGACAGCCTTCGTTCCAGCCGCCCACATACTGGCTTTCCCTGGGACTCTCTGCTGTAGCCACTGTACCCACTCATCTGACAAACGGAGCAGCAGGCAGACAGATGGACAGGAGCCACAGGCAGATGGACACACAGGGCCT
This sequence comes from Oryctolagus cuniculus, assembly GCF_051225735.1. Lineage (NCBI taxonomy): Eukaryota > Metazoa > Chordata > Mammalia > Lagomorpha > Leporidae > Oryctolagus > Oryctolagus cuniculus. The sequence continues at coordinate 3,286,545 of NC_142870.1, forward strand.
CTGGTCTCAGCAAACTCAAGAAAACAAGCAGTGATGACAGCGAGGCGAGAACCGGCAGGGACTGAAAGGCCGTGGAACGCCACGCAGACGTGGGCGGGGCAATCAGCCCCAAATAAAATCTCAGCTGAGACTGGCGAGGGGGGACGGTGGCGCCGGTTCACGGCACTCCCTGCAAGGGAACAGCGTGTGCAGGGCCACAGCAGCAGCGACACAGGGGCGCTCAGACCTGTGGAGAGGCACGGGCTGGAGCGCCAGTGGGGCGGTGGGCAGGGCAGGGGGCAGGGGGCAGGGGCCTGACAGAGGATGAGACACACGGGGTCCAGCTGGTGCGGGGAGCCAGGGACCAGGGTTGCAGGATCCCAGCACAAGCACCTGCTGGGCTGGGACAGGCTGGGGGAGTGCAGGTGAGACGAGTGGACGGGCCAGCAGGACACAGCGGGGTGACTCAGTTGATTTGCGAGCCAGAGAGACTTACACTATAAAGTGTTGAGACCGCTGCCTCCTGCACGTAGGTGACTGTAACAATAGTGGCCATTGATGTTCAATGACAGCAGCGCCTGTTCAGCTCCAGCCCGGACAGACTGCACGGCTTAGCAACAGCTCCACCGGTGGGGCAGGCGGGGGGAACAAAACACAGCATGCCTGCCTCGCCCAACTCCCCCCCCCCCGGGGACGGGGACCCAGCAGCCCCAGGCCTGAGCCCGAGGTGTCCCACCCAGCGGCCAAAACAGCCCTCGGCCGGCCGAAGCTTAGCATCCTGCAGCCAGCTGCGGGTGTCTCTGGGCCATCAGGTGTAGGACACCCGGCAACAAATGAGGAGATCGCACAATGCAGCCCCAGCGCCACACAGGCCAGGGGCCCCCCTTCCTCCACAGGTGCGCCACGGCCTCGTCCGACGAGCAGAATCCCGGAGGCCACGTGGCCCACGGCAGCACCCTGGAAACATCCTCGGTGAGCAGGGCCAGCCCTGAGGTTGCCGCCAGCTTCTCCCAGCCTCTCACCCTTTAAGAACTGAACAAACGCCTCTCCCCTCCCCACTTGCCCCTTCCGTTGTTCTGGTCTCTGATCGCCCCCTACACACGGGCACACATGCACACGTTCACACACGCACACAGACACACACACACATGCACACACACACAGTTTGTGCTGTAAGAAACCACAAATCACAGCACGCTCACTCCTGGGTTGTCCCGACGGTCGCTGTGTTTTCCTGAGCAGAGTGGCAGAGTGCAGGGGTCTCTTAACGGCAGCCACCCCCCGGCTTGGGACAGGACACAGAGTCAGAGCGAGGACACTGTGGCCAGGCTGTGTCCACCCAGAGGGGGGCCTCCCTGGTGTCCTGTGGACCGATGATCCTCACGGCGACTGCCCACAGGAAAATTATCAAAATGTCACACCGTTGGGGCAGGTGGCAGCATCCCTTGGACACCTGCCCCCGGCGCTCTCTCCTCTGGCAAGCCAGCTTCTCCGGACTCACAGCTCACACGGCCAGCCCCTGCCAGACCCCAGGGCAGGGAGGGGACCGCAAAGCAAAGCTCAGCTCCCGGGAATCTCTTAGGGCTGAGTCAGTTTTTGTAAGGTTTAACACTTGTTTTCCTTCTGAGCTTTCAGCATGTGGCATTCCCGTATTCCCAAAGTCTCCCATCCAAGCAGGGACCAGGTCCAGCCCTGCTCACCCGGCATCAGATAAGAGCCAGGCCCCACCTGACCCTGCTCACCCACCGTCAGATAAGACCCCAGTCCTCAGGGTGATAAAAGGTTTCTGTTTTTTAAAACCTTCAGGATTTTTCAGGGAGAAAAATTCTTTTCTAACAAAACAATCTCCACTGGAAAACAACAACAACAACAACAACAACAGCCCAGCCATTAGCGCCGGCAAGTGAGAAGAGAACAGGTGGGCTACATCAAGCCACAGCGCGGATACAAAGCCGTCCCTGGAGACGCTGGTCCCACCCGCACTTGCCACCTTTGCCGCTCTAGAACTGGGCGACCCAGGAGCACCCAAGAGGCCCGAAGCTCTCTCTGCTGGCAGCTGACATCAATCTGATTCCTCCACTGTCAGCGTCCCCTTGGACGGACCCCAAGCAGAGGGATCTCCCCAAGTGGCCGCAAACCATCAGCCAGACAGGCGGGGGTCGGTGGTCCCCTTTCCGAGTCGGGGTTTCGCCGCTCTCCATCGCTGCGGGTCCCCCCGCCCCCGCCCTGCTCCTAACACGCGGGCGGCCCCATTCTATCGGTTTACACAAAACCATTATATAATGAGCTGGCGAGGCCCGGGTATGTTCTACAGTAACCTGTTTGGAATCAGAGGATGCAGCTGTCAGAACCGAGCATGCGCAGAAACACGGCCACTTTTTTTTTCCTCTTGAGCTCAAGGCAAGAGGTAACTGTCGGTCAAACCCTGCAGCGCCCTGCTGACTTCAAACACAGGATGCTAAAAATGAAATCGGGTGGGGGTGGGGGTGGGGGAGCCGGTGCGCGCCCCGCAAGCGCCCGGAGGCCGGGCATAGAGGCAGAAGAGGGGGTACTGCCTACCGGTCCTGCCGGCGCCCCGAAATCCAGCCCTGAGCGCCAAGCTGCGAGGTCGGCGCGCCAGGCGGAGGCGGAAGGCCCCGCGCGCCGTGCTGGAGTCGCTGAGCAAGGGAACAGGGCTGTAGCGGTAGCGGGGTCCAGCTCCGAGCCCGCCGGCCCCCCTACCCGCTCCGCAGCCCCAGCCCCCCCCCCAGAAGCGGGATGCGCGCCTCTCCCCAGCCGCCGCCCGGGTCGCTCCGGCGCGCGCACCGCGGCGGCCGGCAGGTGTCCGCTGGCCGTCGGCCCAGCAGGTCCGGAGCTGCTGTCCCCAGAGCCGCTCCTTACCCCCGAGCCCGGCTCTCCCAAGGGTGGCGCCAGAAGTCCCCGCTCAGAGGGACGCGACCCCCTGGGGCCCGTGCGCCCGCCCCTCCCCAGCGCGCCGCGGGCCCCCAAGGCCTCGCGTCCCCCACCGCAGGCGGACGGGGTCACGGCCATCTGTCCCCTGCTGGGACTGCCTCCCCGCCCGCTCCCGCTCCCCCACCTCGCGGCGCCCTCGCCCGCGCACGGCGCATCCCGGGGCGCCAGGTGGCCAGGGCGGGTCGGCCGGTGCCCGGCTCCGCTCCGAGGGCGCCCCTGGGTCAGCGCGCAGAGGACGCGCTCCGGACAGCAGGCGTCCGCGCGAGCATGCGGGGCTGCGCGAGCTTCCCGCTCTCCGGGCAACGCTCCCCGCGCCACCGCAGGGAAGGACGCGCGCACTCACCATGGCGGTGCCGACCGAGAAAGCGGCCATCAGACAGGCCATGCCCCGGGGGCGGCGGCGGCGGCTGGGACGCGGATGCGCTCGCTCGGGGCTGCGCGGCGGCGCCCGCCCGGCTCCCGCTCGGCCCCGCCCCGCCCAGCCCCGCGATTGGCCCACGCCGGGGGCCGGGCCGAGGCAGGTGCGCGTGCTCCTGTTGTGCCGCGGGGGGCGGTCCCCGAGCGGCTCCCTGCGTGAGACCACCGCTCCCTGCCGGTCTGTGCGGATGGGGCCGGCGGAGGGGGCGGGGGGGGGAGGCGTTGGGGAGGGAGGGGGACGCCTGGCGGCTGCTGTCTCCTTTTCGGCGTCCTCGTTGGGCCCCTCCCCGCCGGATGGATGCTGAGATCCGAAGAGGGACTCCCCCTGCCCCATCCGGGACCCCCGCGGAGGCTGTGGCGCGCGCGCTCACGCGTGGGACAATCCGCACGGGGCCCCGCAAGCGCGCGGTGGCGATGTCTGGGCCCGGTCCTCCGGGAGCCCCACAGATAGAGGCGGTGCGGGGGCGGATGGCGGTGGTTCCAGGGCGGACGCAGGGCTGTGTCCTGGCACCCCCTCTGCGGCCCCGGACTACACGGTCCGGTGGCCAGGTGGCCGCTGCAACCCCCACTAAAATAAACGTAAGTGCAGCCACTTCCGGGGACCATGGCGCCAGGCGCGCTTTAGCCCAGCCTCAGAGGCCAACCCTTTTGCTCTGCGTGGGGGGACCAAAGCCAGGAACGTGTTTCTTCTCACCTCGGCACACCTGGGTCACCGCCCCACCGCCTCTGTCCGTCTCCTAGCTAGCAAGAAAGTAGGCAGGTGGATGGCTGGGGCCAGATTCTCCCATCCAATCGGAGGAGGCGACGGAGGCAGGGCTAAAAATCTAAGGTGGGGGTGTCAGGTGTCTGACCCAGGAGGCCTTGGGGTGCCTCAAATGTAGGAAACAAGGAGGCCAACACGGGGTGTTCTGGAATGAGGATTCAAATCCACAAACCACCCAGGGAGAGTTTAGACCAAAACACACACACACACACACACACACACACACACACAGAGGGACTGGACACCTGTGATGTGCACGGCTGGGGCCCACCTGCTGCAGGGGCAGATGGGACACACACCACCGGGGAGACACGGGGACACGGGGGGAGGGGCAGACAGGAGCCTTCTCCCTGAGACCGGGGTGGTGACATGACGTCATCACTGGGCATCCAGCTCTGTCCAGTACCCATGCTCCTCACTGCCCAAGGATGTGTCCTGAACTCTCTCCTGGAAAGTCCTTCTTCTCCGCCGTGGGGTTCCGGCACAGGCCAGCTGGGGCACAGGGCTGGGCCCACGGCAGGCGCCAACCCTCGTTCTTGCACTGTCAGCTCTCGTGCCCACTCGGGGAGCGGGTGAGTGGCGCGGTAGGACAGAGCTGGGCGTCAGGACGCGTGGCTGTGGTGATAGAAGTCAGCTCCCAAGCAGGAAGGTTCGGAGGGCCCAAGGACCCAGGCTGAGCGCTCCGCCCCGGGCGGCTTGCTCCCTCCACAGCTCTGCCCCCGCCTGCTGCACGGCCCTCCCGCCAGCCCCCAGCTTGCTCCCGTCAACCACAGACAACCGGGGGGTGCCTACCCCAGGGGAGCCCAGCAGGGGTCATGCGGGGGGAGAGGGAAGGGTTAACCCCACTGGAAACACAGAGAGCAAAGGTGCTTTCCTAAGGCCACGTGGAAGCGCTTGGCACAGGTCGGGGGGTGCCAGGCAGACAAGCACAGGAGATGCCCACCACGGCGAGCTGGTGCACACCACCCCCGACAGCAGTCTCAGCCGACATGTGACGGACGTGCAGCTGGGCTTGGAGTGTCCACGGAGGGGCCATGGCCGGCGTCCACAGACAACCGCCCATCAGCGCTCAGGGCCCCAAACCCCGGCCCCCACGGAGGCTCCGTCCCTCCGGGGCGTGGTCTTTGTGCACACTTCCCTTGGTGTCTACACCACGTAGAAAGCCCAACACAATCAACTGTGCGTGAACGGCCGCCCCCCGTCTTGTTTGGCCGGGACAGATGCTGTCCAGGCTCAGTGTAGACGTCACTTTTGCACACATCTTCCTTGCCAGATGTGCTGAACCCACAGGTTCACCTGAGGACGCGGGGGCCTATGTGGTTGTCACTGTTAGAAGCTGCCCCTGCCTGCTTGGAGCCCCAAAGCAGGTCCGTTAGCTCCTCGCCAGACCACGATGGCTGCGCTGGTCATCTAGCCTTTGCGTCTCCGGCCCCAGGCCTCCAACAAGGCTTCAGAGAGGCTGCCTTTTCATCTTCGTCCCCTTGGCTGGTTCATGCCCAGTTCCCCGTGTCCACCGTGCAGCATCCTGATCAGGACAGAGAGGCCGGGAGGGCCAGCCCCTGGCCCTGCACACTCCGTTCTCTCAGCTCAGCCCAAGTCCCTATGACCGGGAGGCGGCAGCCTGGCCCAGCACCAGGAGGGAGTCTCCGACTCTCTTGTCTGGGTGGTTACCAGCATATGTGCAGCCTGCCTGTGTAGACACACACTGCCTGTGTAGACACACACCTGCCTGTGTAGACATACACATACCCGTGCAGACACACATCTGCCCGTGTAGACACACACTTCTCTGTGTGGATACACACCTGCCCGTGTAGACACACACTGCCTGTGTAGACACACATCTGCCTGTGTAGACATACACCTATCTGTGTAGACACACACTGCCCGTGTAGACACACACCTGCCCGTGTGGACACACACCTGCATCTGTGGACACACACTTGCCTGTGTAGACACACACCTGGCTGTGTAGACACACACTGCCCATGTAGACACATGCCTCTCTGTGTAGACACACACCTGCCCGTGTAGACACACACCTGCCCGTGTAGACACACAACTGCCCGTGTAGACACGCACCTGCCCATGTGGACACACACCTGCCTGTGTAGACACACACCTGGCTGTGTAGACACATGCCTCTCTGTGTAGACACACACCTGCATGTCTAGACACGCACCTGCCCATGTAGACACACACCTGCCCGTGTGGACACACACCTTCCTGTGTGGACACACACTTGCCTTTGTAGACACACACCTGCCCGTGTAGACACACAACTGCCCGTCTGGACACATGCCCACCCGTGTAGACACACACCTGCGCGTGTGGACACAAGCTGCCCGTGTGGACACACACCTGTCTGTGTAGACACGTACCTGCAGACACAGAGGCCAGGCTGTGCGGCAGGTGGGGGCGGGGCCAGCACAGCAGGCAGAGGCCTGCGTCAGGTTCAACACCACGGTGCCTCCTGCTTCCCAGTGCTGGAGGCCTCGGTGGCATCCCCGTCTCCAGGGTCCGGCGCCCTCACAGCTCCTGGCCCCGATGTGGGGCACGGGGGGTGGGGGTGCAGGGCAGAGGGCAGCAGATACACCGCGCCCAGAGGCTGAGACGGGGTGATGGGGGGCCTTTTTCTGGGAGAAAAAAGAGCGACCAAGCGGTTCCTGAACGGAGTCAGCAAGAGGCAGGCTCCGTGCTGCAACCTGAGCCGGTTCTGCCCCAGCCTGAATCCTAGGACGCCGGCCACAGGGCCCAGGCAGGGACCCGGCTGGTGGGCTGGTGCCTTTCCCACCCTCACAGCTGCCAGACACCTGCTGAGCGCGCAGGGCAAGCCTGCTCCAGACGAAGGATCTGCCCCACACCAGCCCGGTCTGGTCAGAGCCACAGGTGGGGCTCGTGGCAGGGCACAGGGACCAGCTCCCCCTCATTTCCCTCTCCGAGCACGGCGGGGAGCTTGGGCCCCCACGAAGCCAGTGTAAGGAGACTGAGGGCCGCGGAGAGGCAGGCAAGGCAGCGGGATCTTTGCGATCCAAGGAGCCACACTGGGGGTCTCTACGCCTCGCCCACATCTGTGCCACTTAGCTGAGAACCCGGAGTTGCCCAAGAGCCCAGGCTAAGAGGGAATCCCAGCGAAGCCTGCTTCCCACCCAGAGAGCGGGGCGAAGCCCCCGAGGGGAGGGGAAGCTTCGGCCAGCGTCTGCTCAGCTCCAGACGCCCAGACCGAATCACGTCCCAGCTCCCACCCCGGCAGTGAGAATCAGGGGGGAGCCTGGATTCCACCCTCCTCGGGCTGCCCCGTCCACCCCAGCCATGCCAGTGTAGACACGGCCAAAGTCTGGCTCCCCTACCGCCCCGGCTGGTGCTGGCGTGGAGACGGTAGAGCCCGTGGCACCACCACCTTTCCCAGTGCCCAGCGGTGGCTGGGACAGCAGAGACCACGTGAGGGGTGGCAACGAGGTCTCCAGCCTCCCACAGATAGGGAGGTGTCAGTGGACCCCCGCCCGGCTGTATCGAGGAGGCTCTCCCCTGGGGGAAGAGGCAGCACCCCTCCCCTCCCCCACCAGGGTGAGTCAGAGACGGAGGAACAAGGTTTAAATGAGACCTACAGTGACATGCTACGCAGAGGTGTAGGTCTCGGCTGGAAATCACTGGCCGGCTCGGTAGAGAGTGTCCACAAGAAATCCACACTAAGATCCGCCGGGCAGACGTGAGTGGTCCCCAGATGGATGCACAGGTTCAACACGGCTCCTGTTAAACTCCAGAAAGGGGCCGGCGCTGTGGCACGGCTGGCAAAGCCGCCACCTGCTGGTTGAGTCCCAGCTGCTCCACTTCCCATGCAGCTCTCTGCTGTGGCCTGGGAAAGCAGCAGAAGATGGCCCAAGTCCTTGGGTCCCTGCACCTGCAGGCGAGACCCGGAAGAAGCTCCTGGCTCCTGGCTTTGGATCGGCCCAGCTCAAGCCATCGCAGCCATACAGGGAGTGAACCAGCAGATGGAAGACCTCTCTCTCTCCTCTCTCTCTCTCTCTCTCTCTCTAACTCTGACTTTCAAATAAATATAAATCTTAAAAAATAAAAAAGAAAAGAAAGCTTTGGGCCTGGTTTTCCTGTAGATAAACACAGGACTGGTCTCAATGTAGGGAACAGCAGAGGAATTTGGAGCAGTTAAAGCAATTCCGAAACAGAGGAGTAACGGGTACACTAGTCCCCCTGATTTCGAGACTGTATGGTCCCGTGACCAAGACGGCCTCGTGTTTGCGAGAGGCGAGACAGAGAGCTATGGCGCGCAGTGGAAAGGCCAGACCCCTGCCCGCACAAGTATGCCCGCTGCCTTTTGACAGACGTACAGAGACACGTCCCTGGGAGGGACAGCCTTCCCAACAAACGGTGCTGAAGGAAGTGGACATCATAGCAGAGAAAAACAAAGAGAATCTGAACTCAGGCCTCGGGCCTCAGATAAAAATTACCTCAGAAGGGATCACAGGCTGGAAAGCAAAACAGTGAGGCTGTCAGGATAAACACACTAGGAGAAAACCTTTAGGATGTGTGGCCGGAGAGTTCTTAACCTGACACCAAAAACATAGGCCCTAAAAGCAGAAGTTGGTAAACTGGACCCCTTCAAAGGACAAAGCTGAATCTGAGAGAGGCCTGGTTAAGAACACAAATTGTAGACCGCGTGACAATGTTTTCAAAACCTCGCCTCCAGCCGAGGGTTAGGATCTGCACACAGGAAGAGCCCTCAAGGTTCAACAGCTCCAACAGTCCAGCTGTTGGCAAAAGGCAAACGGACCCTCCCCTGAGAAGCTGCATGGACGGCACACGCACCCGCAGGCCGCTGCAGGACAGCTGGGAGGCCGGGGAGCCAGTGGAGTTGCAGGCAAAGTCAGGGCCAGCCTGGGAGGCAGCTGCACCCAGTGTGAGAGTCAGGAGGGGCTGCCTCGCACACTGCCGTGCAAAGGGGAGCGGCGCAGACACCCTGGAAACGGCTCTGCTGAGAACACCACTACCTCCCAGCCCACAGCTGGACATTCCACCCGGGAGAAGGAGGTGTGCATCCACGGGGCCTGCGCTGTGCCGTAGCAAGTTAGGTCTCCACCAGCAGCACCAGCACCCACTATGGGCACCGGTTCGAGTCCCAGCTGCTCCACCTCTGATCCAGCTCTCTGCTGTGGCCTGGGAAAGCAGTGGAAGGTGACCCAAGTGCTTGGGCCCCTGCACCCACGTGGGAGACCCAGAAGAAGCTCCTGGCTGTGGGTGATCCTGTGCCTGGCTGGGAGACTGCCTGCCTAGCCCACGCAGGAGGTTAAGAAGGTATGGCACACCATGCCTCCTGGGAAAGACCCTGGTAGAGGGCTCAGCACACTGAGACCCGTGTATGACCAGGCTGCTGGCAGGCAGCAGGCACCCCAGGCACATTTCCCCCACCCCCACTTCCTGTTGATGGCCCTTGTAATTGTCAACTAGGTGAACAGCTCCCAGGTGTGGCCCAGACTCATAAGAACACCTGGAAGGCTACATGGGCTACGTGAACTTCAAGCTGATTGGAGAAGTGTAGAGGTGCCAGTATCAGTTTTATCCTATAGAATGTGTTGTCTTTAGCTACTCTCCTTTGCCCGCCCTCCTGTTAATAAACAGACATGCTCACCAAAACTGTCTCTGGTGCTTCTTGCTGAAGAATGCCATTGCCACACCATCCCAACAGTGTGGGCCTCACAGGATGAGCCCACACCTAGCTCCTGGATCCTGGCTGTGGATCAGCTCAGCTCCAGCTGTTGCAGCCACTTGGGGAGCGAACCAGCAGATGGAAGACCTCTCCCTCTCTCTGTCTGTAACTCTGCCTCTCAAATAAACAAATAAGTCTTTAAAAAGAAAAGAAAATGTGTATCCACACAAAAGCCTGAACACAAATGTGCGAGCCAGGAACTGGTCAGACCCAGATGTCCTTTGGGGTGGACGGTGCCCCTGCAGCCCACGCCGTCCATGCAACACTGCTCGGGGATAAAAAGTAGGGAGCCACTGACACGCATCACGGCCTTGGGGGCTCCATCGAATTCTCCCAGAAAAAACCAATCCAGCGACGACACATGCTCATCCCTCGGTACTTTTGGGGTTCTGATTCCAGGACCCCCTGGTGCCCACAGCTGTGGAGGCCCGAGTTCCTGCTACAGATTGGTGCGTCTATGCACAGGGCCCACGCACACCTGGAGTGCTCGCGAGCCCTGCTGCAAGACCCATGCTCTGTGAATATTGAGTCCCCCGTGTTGTCCAGGGCACGCATCCCTCAACCCCAGCTACACACAATGATTCAGGTCCTGTTTTACAATTGACGTGATGCAATCGCGTGTGTAATTCTGTTAGCTAACAGTCGTCACGGCAGCCAGCAGGAACCCACACAGGTTACTAAAGGGCACGGCCGCGTTCCTGGCTGTGAAGGGGCACCTGCCACCTGCTGTGCACGGAGACCCCCGGCCAGAGTCTGCCTGTGCCCACTCGGGTTGGACCCGGGTTATGAGTGCGAATATGGGGGACACTGGAGACAGTCACGGCGAAACAGGAGCTGTAGGGCAGTCAACAGGGGCAGGTGGCGTTTTGCCCTGCGGCAGGCGAGAGCCACTTACAGCCTCGTGTGGAGCTGGCTCTGGCAAGGAAGGTTCCGGCTGCAGGGTGGGGACAGCCGGCTGCCGGAGCCCTGGAGAGAGCGCGTGGACACTGGTGATGGGGGGCACCACCGCGGAGGCCAGAGGGGGCCTGGGTCTGCGCTGACAGCTGCGCGTCCGAATGCATCCTCACCAGTGCCACGAGGCAGACGCCGCTGCTGTGCACGGAGCTGTGAGGCCCACAGGGGCCACCTCACTTCCCCGGGGCGACAAGCAGGCAAGTGACCATCTCAGGTCCGGAACAGGCCGCTCGGCTCCTGGAGCCACGGGGTTTTCTTCCTGTAGAAGGCTTTGTTTTCATGTAACACATACAGACCTGAACATTAGGCTTCCCTTTCTACACACCTGTACAGAGCTACCTGGCTACACACCTGCACAGACCCCACCTAGCTACACCTGCATAGACCCCACCTAGCTACACCTGCATAGACCTCACCTGGCTACACCTGCATAGACCCCACCTGGCTACACCTGCATAGACCCCACCTAGCTACACCTGCATAGACCCCACCTAGCTACACCTGCACAGACCCCACCTAGCCACACCTGTACACACCCCACCTAGCTACACCTGCATAGACCTCACCTGGCTACACCTGCATAGACCTTACCTAGCTACACCTACACAGACCTCACCTAGCTACACCTGTACAGACCCCACCTAGCTACACCTGCACAGACCCCACCTAGCTACACCTGCACAGACCCCACCTAGCCACACCTGCATAGACCCCACCTAGCTACACCTGCATAGACCTCACCTGGCTACACACCTGCATAGACCTCACCTAGCTACACCTGCATAGACCTCACCTAGATACACCTGCACAGACCCCACCTAGCCACACCTGCATAGACCTCACCTGGCTACACCTGCATAGACCTCACCTAGCTACACCTGCATAGACCTCACCTAGCTACACCTGCATAGACCTCACCTGGCTACACCTGCATAGACCCCACCTAGCTACACCTGCATAGACCCCACCTAGCTACACCTGCATAGACCCCACCTAGCTACACCTGCATAGACCTCACCTAGCCACACCTGCATAGACCCCACCTAGCTACACCTGCATAGACCTCACCTAGCTACACCTGCACAGACCCCACCTAGCCACACCTGCATAGACCTCACCTGGCTGCACCTGCATAGACCTCACCTAGCTACACCTGCACAGACCCCACCTAGCCACACCTGCATAGACCCCACCTAGCCACACCTGCATAGACCTCACCTAACTACACCTGCATAGACCTCACCTAGCTGTACACCTGTACAGACCTCACCTGGCTGCACCTGCATAGACCTCACCTGGCTGCACCTGCATAGACCTCACCTGGCTACACCTGCATAGACCCCACCTGGCTACACCTGCATAGACCTCACCTGGCTACACCTGCATAGACCCCACCTAGCTACACCTGCACAGACCCCACCTAGCTACACCTGCATAGACCCCACCTAGCTACACCTGCACAGACCCCACCTAGCTACACCTGCATAGACCCCACCTAGCTACACCTGCATAGACCCCACCTAGCTACACCTGCATAGACCTCACCTAGCCACACCTGCATAGACCCCACCTAGCTACACCTGCATAGACCTCACCTAGCTACACCTGCACAGACCCCACCTAGCCACACCTGCATAGACCTCACCTGGCTGCACCTGCATAGACCTCACCTGGCTACACCTGCATAGACCTCACCTAGCTACACCTGCATAGACCTCACCTGGCTACACCTGCATAGACCTCACCTGGCTACACACCTGTACAGACCTCACCTGGCTGCACCTGCACAGACCTTCCATGCCCACCCTGCCCACACACCTGAGAGCTCACCGCCCCCCCCCCCCCCGAGCATGGGCCCCGTGTGCCGGAGCTCCTCACTGCTCTAAGGCAGAGGCCGTTCTGGCCCCGGCTCCGTGTGCGAGCTTCCCGATCCACCGATCCTCAGCACACAGCAGCGCCCCGGCCGCACCTCCCGCGCACACTCACCGGTGTCGGTGTCGACGCGGCGTCGCCGGCTCACTCTCTTGTGCCCTCGTCTACTCCGCCCTCCTGCTGATGGGCGTGCGCTCGGTTGTGTCGGGCCCAGCGCTGCTGTGACCGGCGCTGCTCTCAGCGTCCCTGTGTGTGGGGACGGCACGGGCACTCCTGCTTCTTGTGTACCTGACAGGAAGTCGCAGGTTGTGGCAGAGGGACATGCGGACCTGAGTGACAGCACCCAGGAGCTCTGCAAGCCTGCACCAGTTTCACTGGCACCAGGGTGGGGGTTCCAGCCGCTCCCTTTCCTCGCTGTGGGTGCACCTGTCGGCTTCCCTGGGCCGCAGCCACGCGGGCAGGTGCGCGGTGCTTCTGTCACCGAGCTGTTACCCTGCTTTCTGTGTGGTGATGGGCCCGCCCGCTTCCCCTCGTTTTGAAGCCGCATTGTTGTGTTTTTTAGCACGGATTTGTACAATTGCTTGATGGATTCTGTCAGACACAAGGGTACTTCAAAAAGTTCACCAAAAAATGGAATCTAAAAATATGTCAGTGCTGACACTGTGACGCAATGGGTTAATCCTCCGCCTGCGGCGCTGGCATCCCATATGGGTGCCAGTTCGAGTCCTGGCTGCTCCTCTTCTGATCCAGCTCCCTGCCATGGCCTGGGAAAGCAGTGGAAGAGGCCCAAGTGCTTGGAACCCTGCACCCGCGTCGGGGACCTGGAAGAAGCTCCTGGCTCCTGGCTTCAGATCCACGCAGCTCCGGCCATTGCAGCCACCTGGGGAGTGAACCAGCGGATGGAAGACCTCTCTCTCTCTCTCCCTCTCTCTCTCTCTCTTTCTCTCTGCCTCTCGCTGTCTGTAACTCTACCTCTCAAATAAATAAATAAAATCTTTTAAAAAAAGGAAAATGTGTTGATTTGGTTGAGAACCCGTTGAAAGCCGTGCCTAGCTTTTTCCCAGCACACACTGCCTATGAAGACCGTCGTGTGCATGGATTGCAACGTTTTCGCCGAAGGAAGCACCCTCTCGGCCCCTTTTCCGTGAGCTTTGGGAAGCCCCCGTCTCCCTCAGGCGGAAGCACCACGCGGTGTCTCAGGGGGGCTTTGCTTTTCCTCCCTGAGGACAGAACTCCCGAGTGTCCACGCGATCGCTGAGTCACGTTTCATCTGATGGTGCGTGGGCTGGCGGAGGAAAGGTCAGCCGCCCCCAGAGTCGGGAAGCTCGCTTGCATTTTCTTCTAGAAGCTTCTCGGCTGTTGCTTTCTCGCTGGAGGCTGCGGCCCTCTCGAGCCCAGTCCGTTGCTGCGGTGAAGTTTGCTGAAAGCACGCGGTGTCCTGCCGGGGTCGCAGGAGCGGCTGGCCCCGTCCCGCCCCGCCCCGCCCGCCCCGCGAGTGGCAGGTGCACGTGCTCTTGTTGCGGCTGGACGCGACTGTGTAGGGGCAGGTGCACTTCTGAGCAACGCGCTCTCCCCTGGACCAGCATCACGGCCCCTTAGTGACGGCGGCTGCCAGGGAGCCTCAGAGGGGCGTGCGCAAGTTCCCCAGGGGTTTGCTTCCGGGATGCACTGGCCGCTCCGGGTCTGGTATTAGAATCATCTCATCAGCTGTCACGAAGGACAAACCACGGAGGTGTGGCCTGGCATCGCACGGACTCTGCAGATTAACTTGAAGGTAGCGGGTAGTTTATTATTATTTTTTAAAAGCCTAAGTCTTTTTTTAAGATGCCTTTATTTGTTTGAAAGGCAGAGTGAGAGAGAGAGAGAGAGAGAGAGAGAGAGTTAGAGAGAGAGAGAGAGAGAAAGGGAGAGAGGGAGAGAGGGAGAGGGAGAGGCAGAGGTCTTCCTTCTCCTGGTTCACTCCCCAAATGGCCACAGTGGCTTGGACTGTAACAGGCCAAAGCCAGGAGCCAGGAGCTTCCTCCGGGTCTCCCACGTGGGTGCAGGGACCCAAGCACTTGAGCCATCTTGCACGCTGTCCCAGGTGCAGTAACAGGAAGCTGGATTGGAAATGGAGCCGCCAGGACTTGAACCGGTGCCCATAGAGGATGCCTGCGCTGCACACGGCGGCTTGAACACGCTACGGCACAGGGCCGGCCCTGAGAGTGGGCATCTTAACGAGACAGGCGACTCTGCGGACACGGCTGTCTCTCCACCTCCTGTTTCCTGTCTTTTCCCAGCAACGCTGTTGCGTTCTTGGTGCAGAATCCACGTCTGTCTTCAGCCGGTTTCCTTCCAGGAACTTTAATCTTTGACATGCTCGTAGGTGATGACGTCACCTGACCGTCCAGTTGTTAGCCGACACAACCAAGCGCACGTCCATCAGCAGGAGAGCGGAGGAGTAGACGGGGGCACAAGAGAGTGAGACTGCGAGTATTGACTCCAGTTTGTGCAGCCTTTACTAAAATCACTTCATTTTTTCCTGCTCTGGCCTTTAGCATTTCCGTCTTTCCACCTGCTTTAGGTTTCGCTTGCTCTTTTTAAAAATTTTTTATTCATTTATTTGAGAAGACGACAGAGAAAAAGGGGGCTTCCATTTGCTGGTTCACTGCCCAAACGCCTGCAACAGCCAGGAGCCAGGGAGCCACCCCCACTGCCTCCCAGGGGCCACACTAGCAGGAGGCTGGGACGGGGAGCGCGGGCGGGAGCCTATGCACGTGCCTGGCCAGCATCCCAAGCCTAGGCTCCGAGTGCCCCTGCTCCCTGCCTTTGCCACATCCGTTTGGCTGTGTTTCTATTTTCATTCCCTTACAGCCTTGTCTGGTTAATTTCCAATTCCTTCCTTGAACTCCTGCTTGGCTGAGGGCGTTGCTGTTTAACTGCCCGCGCTGGTGACCTGCCTAAAGCCGAGTGGTGACAGCCGGCAACGTGCAGATGCCGCGTGCGGCTGCTCTAACTACGGTTAGCCTGAGAAAGACACTCAAAGAAGTTGCTTGCCCAGCTTGGACCTGAACCCAGGGCTGCCGCCGTTCCTAAGGCTTAGGAGAGATTTGGCTGCAGCTTCAAAGATGCCGCTCCTCCCTCCCTCCCCTCCTCCCTCCTCTTCTCCCTCCCGCCTCTCCCCTGCCCACCCCTGGGCCCGGCATGCCCCACGTCTCATGCTCTTTGCTGTATTTTGGGTCCATTGCGGGTGTGTGCTGCTTGTCAGGTAGGGAGTCAGAAGTCAGCCTGTGTGTGTGGGAGGGGCCTGAGGAACCCAGCGTCTGCAGAGCCCCCCTAGGAAGCAGCCCAGGATTTCACGCTGCGAAGTCCTGCCCAGACCCCAAGGGCAAGCTCCCAGGAGAATCCTCGCTCCCAGCACCACGTGGGTCACCTGCCTGATGACACTAGGCAATACAACCTTCATACACGGGGCGGGCGCTGTGGCGCAGCAGGTTAAAGCCCCAGCCTGCAGCGCCGGCATCCCATGTGGGCGCTGGTTCCAGTCCCAGCTGTTCCCCTTCCGATCCAGCTCTCTGCTGTGGCCTGGGAAAGCAGTGGAGGATGGCCCAAGTGCTTGGGCCCCTGCACCCACGTGCGAGACCTGGAAGAAGCTCCTGGCTCCTGACTTTGGATCGGCACAGCTCTGGCTGTTGTGGTCTTTTGGGGAGTGAACCAGAGGATAGAAGACTTCTCTCTCTCTCTCTCTCTCCCTCTCCCTCTCCCTCTCCCTCTCCCTCCCTCTCTTTCTCAGATTCCGTCCCATCCATCCTGACGATGTCCCACCCCACAGACCTTTCTGCTTTGCTGGCCACTGCTCTCCGTGTCACGTCTGAATTCTCTCTGTGTGAAGACAAGAACCCCACCCTGCGACCTCTGCTGACGTATTGATCCTATTGATCCGCCTTGGAACTCATCGATCGGACGTTCTGCTGTGAGAGCGTCAGACATCCCCCTCCCCCGTCTGTGCTTCCAAGCGACTTCCGAGGACCCTCGCTGACGGCTCCTGCTTGGTGCACATCGTTCCGCGGTTTGTAAGTCTTGGGCTGCTGACTCCACTCCGCAACCTTTGGACACTCAGCGGGGAGCAGTGAGACCGGCCACTGCCCTCCCCCTCGGGGACAGGAACCTCACCTCCTCCGTGGCTCTCCGTGCACCCTGCTTCCCCGAGCTCGGCTGCCGCGGACGTTGGAAGTGGGCCAGGGGTGGCTGTTGCAGCTGGTCTTTGGCAGGGACACGGCGCTGCCCCAGTGGTGGTGAGGTCACTGCCGGCGGCCAGAAGTCAGGTGGGTCTTCCCGTTCCCATAAGCAATGTGGGAACTGGGCTGTCCCAGCTCTCAGCACAGAAGTCATCCTCAACACTTCCCTTAAACTGTCCCAGCCATGTGGAAGACGGCCAGCTCACCCGTCACGCCCACAGCGTGAGCAGAATGTTCCTTAATTTAAAGAAAACCACGTGCGGGCTGGCGCTGTGGTGCAGGGGTGAAACCGCCGCCTGCAGCGCCAGCATCTGCTATTGGGCGCTGGTTCCAGTCCCGGCTGCTCCTCTTCCGATCCAGCTCCCTGCTGTGGCCTGGGAGAGCAGCGGAGGATGGTCCAAGTCCTTGGGCCCCCGCACCTTCGTGGGAGACCTGGAAGAAGCTCCTGGCTCCTGGCTTCGGCCGGGCCCAGCCCCAGCTGTTACGGCCACCTGGGGAATGAACCAGAGGATGGAAGATCTCTGTGTCTCTCCTTGCCTTGCCCTGTAACTCTGCCTGTCAAACAAGGAAACAATAACTTGAATTGATCTTTTTTTAAAATATTTATTTATTTATTTATTTGAATGCCAGACTTATACACAGAGAGATTTAGAGGCAGAGGGATTGACAGAGAGAATCTTCCATGTGCTGGTTCATTCCCCAATTGGCCACAGCGGTCGGAGCTAGACCAATCCGAAGCCAGGAGCCAGGAGCTTCTTCCAGGTCTCCCACACGGGTGCAGGGGCCCAAGGACTTAGGCCATCTTTTACTGCTTTCCCAGGCCACAGCAGAGAGCTGGATCAGAAGAGGAGCAGCCAGGACTTGAACCGGTGCCTATATGTGACGCCGGCACTGCCGGCAGCGGCTTCACCCGCTATACCACAATGCTGGCTCCCTTTTCTTGCCTTTTTAAAAATTTTGTAATAACATTTTTAATTTCCTATGCGTCTCAGATTAGTGCTCCACCAAACACAGAGTTCCACAAGGAAAAAGTAGGAACAAGGCCAGGGTTATAGACGCTGAATCCCAGGTGTCCATGGCACTCACGTCCGTGAACTTGCTGTGCTTTATCTATGAGCTACGCGAGTCAGAGGACACGCGGTGCTTGCCTTTTGGGGTCTGGCTGGTTGCGGTAAGCACCCGTTTTATCGCGAGACAGGATTCCATCCTTTTTGAGGCTGAGTAGTCCAGCACCGTGTGTACAACGACTTCCTTACCCAGCCGTCAGCTGATGGACATCTGGGTGGACTCCATATCTTAGCTGTTGTGAACTGAGCTGCAATGAATGAGGGGAAATGGGTTAAAGTCCTCGCAGCAGGAGTGGGCTCCTGATAATGGACGGGGGACCCCCCGGGCAGACGCCCCACCATGGTACCGCGGTGAGGGGCCGTTCCGAGGCCGGCTCCTTGCTCCCAGAGCTCGTAGCTCCCAGCACTGGGCAGAGGGGGACAAGTGTGCATCCCAGAGCACTGAGACCTCACCCTGCCCCGCCCCGCCCCTGTAGACGTGCGCCCTCCGCACCTCACCCCTGTCCTTGCCTGCTCGGTGCCTCCAGGACAGGGACCCGGGCTCGGGTTCCTCAGTCCCTGCGGGAAGCTGTGTCCCCGGCCCTGCTGAGGGCCTGCGTCCGGCCTCTGATGCGACACTAGTTCTGTCACCCCAGACCCACGGGGCTCCCCGAGCAGCCTGCCTGTGGATGTCTCCGTCCAACTCCTCAGCGGGTGGCCCGTGTTCCTGTGGCTCTCAACCCTCGTCCAGGTCATGGCCTCTCCCCTCTGAGCCGGGTCGGCTGCAGGCACCGCTGTCGGATACAGCGAAGCCTGTCAGAGGCGACCGGCGCCAGTGACCACAGTAACTCTCACCGACACCCTCGGGAGCGGCGCGGGATCAGGAAACGGGGCCTCCTGTGTGGCTGCTGGGCCTGGGGCCCGGGGCTAGGCCGGTCACAGAGTTACAGAGGGAAGGCAGCGTCCTCATCACTGGCTGCCCATCTCCGTAGTCGGTGACAGCAGATGCCCGTCTGTCTGTCTGTCTGTCTGTCCACGGGCCCTCCCAGGCCCAGGTGTGTGGTTCCCACCTTCCCAAACCCCACCGCCCACCCCACATCAATGGCCCGGCCTGGGTGGTCTCCAGCTCCTGGAACCTCCTCCCCGGGGACCCCCGCCCCACCTGCTGCTCCATACTAGGGGCTGCAGCCTGGGGGGCCCGGGAGCACCTAAAGCCTGGGTACCTCCCCTCGTGATTCACCCAGAGCAAGAATCACTCCACGCCGGGCCTAAACACAGCCGTGCACAGGAGCCCTGGGACCGGCCAGGGACTCGGTGGCTCAGGACCGTGCTGTTCTGACCAGCTCTTGGAGCCAGCGGCTGCAGCACCGCCGTGTGCCGTCCTGAGGTCTTCCCGCAGTGAGCTTGCTGGCTGCTGGCCTGTCATTGTCATTGAGGCCTAAACCCTTGTCCCTGCCCTGGGGACGCGACATGGTGGTTCTGGACCCAGGCTGCCCACAGATTGCGTGGGCCGCAGCTAGTTAAAAACCACCCTGAAAATCACCCCAGGAGCCCTAGGTGCAGGGCCCAGGGGGCGGGACTCGAATGGGCCAGGGCTGAGCCCCTGCAGGTCCTGCCTGCCCCGGCTCGCTAGCCACCCCTCTGGAAGTGGCTTCCTTCTTTCTTAGCTCCGCCCCGTGCCGGGCCTGCTGGCCAGGCAGCCCGGGGTCACTACAGGGCAGAACTGGGGTGCATGAGCTCAAGTCCACGGGGACCCGAGGGCCGGGGTGTGGCCTTGAACCACAGACAAGAAACGAGAAGTGGAAGCCCAGACCAACTTCCTCATTAAACTCTTCAAGAAAAGAGAAAAAACCGGCTGTTTTCCCAGCGTGTGGAGGTCAATGGGCCTGAGGAGCTGCACCAGGCTCCAGGACACCAAGAGGAACGAGGCAGCGGCGGCCTGGCGGGTGGCTCGGAGAGGCGAGGCCAAGCCCTCCCTCCAGGGCGCCCTGGCCCCATCGGGAAGGGGGGCCTCCCTCCCCTGCCTCGCGTGGGCCCCCGGTCACCTCCTGCACCGCCTTCTCTGGTCACTTCCGTGGCACCTGCTGGCCTGCTCCAAAGCAGGGTTTTCAAACCACTGGGCTGCTTTGTCTGGTTCCCCGGACACGCGGGGCAGAGCAGACGGCCGGACACCTGCAGATGCTTCTGGGCGACAGGGCTGGGCTGAAGCCGGCAGACGAGAGCTAGAGGTGGGGGTGGGGGCGCCCCTTTACTTCAACAGACACCAAGGTCACCGTGAGTGAGCAGGAGAATCCAGAGCCGCCCAGCTGGCCAGCAAAGCCGCCCTCACACAGATGCCCGCTGTCCGGCCCGGCTGCTGCCCCTGTCCTAACAGATGTCTGCGACTCTGGTGGCCGTGATGTGCCGGGGGCCCCACGGCTGAGGCCAGCGCCGTCTGCTCCAGGGCAGGGCCACCAGGGAGAGGCCCAGCCACAGCGAGCCAGGCCAGCACGGGCTCCGTGCAAATGCAATGACGACCATGGTGACCCACAAGACCAAACACGAGGGCCAGCGTGTGACACAGAGAGTGAGGCCGCCCCTGCCACACCGGCACTGAGTCCCGGCTGCTCCACTTCCAATCCAGCTCCCTGCTGTGGCCTGGGAAAGCAGCAGAAGATGGCCCAGGTCTGTGGGCCCCTGCACCCGCGTGGGAGACCTGGAAGAAGCTCCTGGCTCCTGGATTCGGGCGGGGCACTTGCTCCCCAACACAGGAACAGAGGTCCTGAGGTGTCCCCAGCTGGCAGCGGAACATTCTGGTTGTGTTTTTTTAATGTTTATTCATTTTTATTTCCTTGAAAGGTGGAGTGACAAGGAGCGAGCGAGAGAGAAGGAGAGAGAGAGGGAGCCATCTCCCTTCTGCTGGTTCATTCCTCAAATGTCTGCAATGGTGCGGGCTGGGCTAAGCCGAAGCCGGGGACCTGGGACCCCATCTGGTCCCGACGTGGGTGGCAGGGACCCAGCCATTGGAGCCTGTTTTCCGGCAGCCTCCCAGGTGTCTTGGCAGGAGGCTGGCCCGGCGGGGGGTTAACGGGGCTGGAAGCAGGCACTCGGACACGGGGTGCGGGCGCCCAGGCAGCGGCTCCATCTGCTGAGCAACCACACCGTCCCAGCGTGGGAGACTCCCACGGCCACCTTGGCCATTCAGGAATTTCAGGACACAGACAACAGAAAGCTCCATGTGTCCCCCCACCGGGACTGGAAGGGGTCCAGGTCGCAGGCTGCCGTTCGGACGGACTCACACGGATGCCGTCGGAGCAACGCAGGTGCACAGAGGAAAGACGGCTGCACCCCAGGAGGTGCCTCCTGGGGCCGGAGGATGTGGAGGCGCAGGGGCAGGCAGCTGGGGGCCCCGGGCGGGTGGCCCTCACCTGACGTGCTACAGCGGTGTGGACAGGTGTTTGCCACCGTCAGGTCTCCCCAGGAGATGGGGAGCTGAGAACATAGGACAGAACCCAGAGGGCACCCAGAGCTACAGAGAGCATGGGACAGCTGATGGGCGGGGCCACGGACAGCAGGTGCGGTGTCTGGAACCTTGACCGCCCAGCAGAGCCCGCCCTCCCTCGCCACGCTTCCTGCATCCGTGCACGGTCAGCCTGGGAACGGAACAATGTGTGTGTGTGTGTGTGTGTGTTGGGGGGACGTGGCCGCTTCTGTACTGGACACGTATGGAGTTCTCCCTGTTGCTGTTCCCTACACTGCACACCGCACAGGAGAACTGTTTGCCTCTACGTGTATAAGGGCCTCGAGCAGGCGTGGACCGTGGTGTCCATGGGGGTCTGGAACCAGTGCCCGCCATTCCGTCAGCCGCACACAGGGAAGCCTGCCAGGTCCCGACAGGACAGAGCTGGCCGCCGGGCTCCTGGCAGTGAGACCCTGAGCCAGGCCACGGACCCCGATGGCGATGAGCCCTGCTGTTTGGCTCACCCCTCTGAGTGGTAGGACCCCCTTCCAGAATCCCGCTGGGGGTCCTGGAGACAGGATGCTTTGTGTTGCTGTCTCAAGAGCTCAGCTCCGGCCAGCTGGACCGCTGATGCCCCCACAGCCCCCTGCACCCCGGGGACGCCCCGCGGCCACCTCCTGAGCACAGGCAGGCCCCAGGTCGATGCACCAGTGCAACCACGGGTGTCCTGTGCAGAACATAGACCGCGTTCTTCCCACGGATGCAAGAGCTAAGTTCCCAGCCCCGGGCCGCCAAACCCCGTTCTTGTTTCTTCTGTGGGTTGCATCGCTGCCATTCTTCACGGTACGACACCATGGCATTCAGTGTGGAGAGCCCTGTGCAAGGCTGCGTGGGCTGGAAAAGCCCCCACGTTCAGCCTCCTGCCTCCAGGAGGTGGTGGGTAGGCGTGCCCCCCCGCCAGGATCCGTCTGCAGGGACACAGGCACCGGGATCCACCTGCTCCGGAAGGGGGGGTTAGTGTCCGGGCCAAGGGGGCCCAGCAGCACCTACAAGGTGGCCCCCAGCTCTGGTGGCAACTCTGGGGACCAGGGAGATGAGTGGGGGAGGAGAGGGAGAGGAGCTGAGAGCCGGGCCAGGCGGCTTTGCAGGGAAAGGATTCGGGCGAGTACAGCAAGTTCAAGGTGGAGACTTGACTGCTGTGCTGGCTTCCAAGTCCTTGCGCAGCGGGGCTGATGCAGAGAGCCACCCAGAGCGCCCTGTCAGCACCAGGCACCTCCGGAGCAGGAGGGGCAGTGAGCGTCCAGCGTGCCAGCCCAGCGGATCGATCAGGGTGGCTGTCGTCGGAGCCAGGGGCACACTCAGCAGGACCTGATGCCCCGATCGATTAGTGATGTCTGCCAGCAGCAGGGCAGGGGCGGTGTGCTGGTTCCTCGTCAACCCCGAGGCACCCTCCCTGGGAGAGTGAGGACCTGCACGGCTTTGGAATTCCCGTGGGAAGATGTGCAGGCAGACGCTGGGGTTGTCTTGGGGAAGCTGGGTGCTACTTTATTGACTGATTTGCTGTCTCCACAGGGCCACGTTCTGTGCATCTCGCTTTTAAAGGCTTTCCAGCTGTAACTGCCCCAACACGTTCCGTGTCAGTGTCTCTGGGGCAGCAGCCACTTAACAGGCTCAGCGAGAGCTCAGTGCGCGCCCAAACAGCGGAGGGTCCTGGGTGGTTCTGATGCCCATGTCCCCCAGGGGCTGGTGTTGGGGTGCAGTGGGGTAAGTAAGCCACAGCTCCTGGTGCCAGCATTTCACTTTTTTTAAAGATTTATTTTATTTATTTGAAAGGCAGAGTTACAGGGAGAGAGGAGGGAGAGACAGAGGTCTTCCATCTGCTGGTTCAGTCCCCAGAGGCCACACAGCCGGGGCTGGGCCGGGCCAGGAGCTTCTTCTGGGTCTCCCATGCAGGTGCAGGGGCCCAAGCACTTGGGCGTCTTCCACTGCTTTCCCAGGAGTATTAGCAGGGAGCTGGACCAGAAGTGGAGCAGCCCGTGTGGAATGTTGGCTTTGCAGGCAGCAGTGTAACCCATTATGCTGCAGCACCAGCCCCACACCAGCATTTATATTGGAGCACCAGTTCGAGTCCTGGCTGCTCCACTTTGATCCAGCTCCCTGCTAATGCACTTGGGAAGGCAGCAGAGGACGGCTCAGGTCCTTGGGCCCCTGCACCCACGTGGGAGACCAGGATGGAGTTCCTGGCTCCTGGCTTCAGCCTGGTACAGACCTGGCTACTGCAGCCATTTGGGGAGTGAACCAGCAGATAGAAGACCTCTCTCTCTCTGTAACTCTGTCTCTCTCTCTCTCTCTCTCTCTTGCTCTCACTCTCGCTCTGCCTCCCAAATCAATCAGTCTATCTTAATGACAAGCAGGTGATAGCCCAGCAGTTACGACACAGCCCAGGACACCCACTTCCCACGTCAGAAGTCTGGGTTCAAGTTCCGGCTCTGCTCCTGGCTTCAGCTTCCTGCTAACAACGTTCACTCTGGGAAGCAGTGAGTGGTGGCTCAAGTAGCTGAGTCCCTGTCACTCACAGGGGAGACCTGAGCTGAGGTCCCGGCTCCCGTCTTCAGCCTGGCCCAACCCTGTCTGTTGCAGGCATTTGGAGAGTGAACCAGCAGGTGGAAGACCTCTCTCTCTCTCTCTCTCTCTCTCTCTCTCTCTGCCTTTCAGGTAAAAGACAATGAATAAATAAGAACTTTAAAAATTCATGATGCCCATTGCAGGAGTTGGCTTTAAGACACCACACGGCCGGCTCCATGCTGAGATGGCGCTGCTGGCGGAGGAGCCTTCCCGGGCCTGCAGCCAGCTCTCCGGCGGCTGTGTGCGCTGGGCCTGGAGTTTGCTGGGAGGGGCCGGCCCTGACCCCGCGGTGTCAGCCCACCACTGAAATCCACCGCACACTTCGATGCCTCTCAAAATGAAAAGGTATCTTGTTAGGAGGTCACCACGCTGGGCGCTCCCTTTGAGGGCAGGAAGGAAGAGGGAATGATGGGCGGATGGACAGACAGGCAGGGCTCAAGCCCAGGCCCTCTGCCTTTGCTGCTGGGGGCAGGTCCAGCCCACAGCCCAGCTCCCGAGTGCACGCGGACCCGGCTGCCTGCTGGCCACGGCCGAGGCCACGTGATGCCCCTTCCGGCCCTGCTGCTGCTTTTTATTTATTCGCTTAAAGATTTGTTTGCTTATTTCAATGTTAGAGTCTCACGCAGAGACACAGACACACATGGGGCGGGCGTCACCCTCCATCTGCTGGTTCACTCCCCAAATGCCCACAACAGCCAGCACCGGGCCAGGCAGAAGCCAGGAGCCCCAAGCTCCATCCAGGTGCCCCCAGTGGGGGGCAGGGCCCCGAGCACCTGGGCCATCCCCCACTGCTTTCCCCAGAGCGCCTGCAGGAGCTGGATTGGAAGCAGAGCAGCTGGGACTCCAACCAGCACCCACGTGGGATGCCGGCACTGCCCGGTGGCGGCTGCACCTGCTGCTCCCAACCCCGAGCACTGGGCCCCTTGCTTCCTGCAGGGGAGACAGACGGAGCTTCCACAGTTTTCAGTCATAAAGCAAGCAAACGTGTGTGTGTGGAGGGGGTGGTGTGTAGGACGTGGTTTCTTTCAAACCAGCCTGGCGGTGTTGCGGCCACGTCAGCTTTCCCGCAACACGGAAGCACTGCGCAGTGACACCCGGAGAGCGCGTGGGCTCCCGGCGACTCGTGAGGGCCGTAACGTCCTGAGCCATCGAACGCCGCGTTTGCTGCCAACGTTTTTCGTGGTGCGTGCAGGCAACCCTGGACCCTTTCTCTGGTCAATAAAATCTTTCTCCATTAGACAGGATTTTCCCTTGACCCGACGCTGGTTCCCAACCAGTGGGCGGTGGTTATCTTGCACTGACTTTCTCCCTCCCGTGTCTGTCATTGGTCACTTTGGTCGCCCCCGTTTGCCTGAGACGCTAAGAGGGGCGGTTCCCGTGTTGCTAAGTAACCGCTCTGGCTGACACCGAGTGGAAAGGCGAAACCACAGCTGCACGCAGGGAGCAGCCGGCTGCTGGCGTCGGAACACCGCCTTGTAGAGTCTGCCAGCGTCCACGACTCACGTGCCCCCGCCGCCGACCGGTCCCAGGCTCCGCACACGGCTTCCCTGGACAGGGATCAGGAAGGGGCACCCAGGGCTGACGCTTCCCCAGGCACGCGGCGGGAGCGCCCTCCAGAACACGGACACCAGGAGACGTGAGAAACGGTCCCCAGGCGGTGAGGCTGGAGCACTCAGCACCTGGGCCGTGCAGCTTGGAGCAGTGAGGGCGTTGAGAGCTCCGGTTCCCCGTGGAAGCCGACCCCGGCCCGGATCCCCAGCAGCTGCACCGGGCCTCCACCCGCGGGGGCCTCGTCTGGCTCCTCCCCCTCTGCCACACGGCCAGAGGTTTCCCGGAGCAGGGACTCATCGTCCCAGGGAACCCTCAGCCTGCGCACGGAGGTCGCTCAGGGTTTCAGGAGCCGTTGTCTCAGCTTCTGACCGTTACGGCTTCTTTCAAAAATGAGGCTCCATCTGCCTGTGATAACGTTAACCCGGGGGGGGGGGGCTGCACTCATTTTCCTGGACTTTAGACCCAGACAAGCACACACAGTACACACACACAGCACACACACACAGCACGCACACACACAGCACACGCACACACACAGCACACACACAGCACACACACACAGAATGTGCACACACACAGCACGTGCACACACAGCACACACAGCATGCACACACACAGCACACACACAGCATGCACACACAGCACCCGCACACACACACAGCATGCACACACACAGCATGCACACACACAGCATGCATACCACACACACAGCACGCACACCACACACAGCACGCACACACACAGGCTACATACTCCACACCACCACATGCACACACACACACCACACACACAGCCCGCACACACACACAGCATGCACACACACACAGGGTGCATACTACACACTACCACATGCACACACACAGCACGCACACACACACAGCACGCACACACACACCCACCACGTGCACACACCACACACACACCACTGGCGGTGCATGGCTTCCCTGCCAAGGAGCCTCAGGACAGCCACCCCGAGTTTTCACAGCAGGCGTCCTAGTGCCCGGCCGCCTCCACGGAGCCGCGTGTCAGTGCGCTGAGTCAGCAGGGTGGACGCGAGCCCGGACCTCATACCGAGGTCCTCATGCCCAGGCCCTCGTGCCCAGGTCCTCATGCCCAGGTCCCCATGCCCAGGCCCTCGTGCCCAGGTCCTCATGCCCAGGTCCCCATGCCCAGGCCCTCATACCCAGGTCCTCATGCCCAGGTCCTCATACCCAGGTCCTCATGCCCAGGTCCTCATGCCCAGGTCCTCATACCCAGGTCCCCATGCCCAGGTCCTCATACCCAGGTCCTCATGCCCAGGTCCTCATACCCAGGTCCTCATGCCCAGGTCCTCGTGTCCAGGCCCCTCAGCTACGTTCCTCCAAGGAAGATGAATCCTGTAGCACATTCTGGCAGGAACGAATGAAGAAACACTTTATGTTTTTAAAAAATATAAGGAAATTGTTAAATATATAAAGATACATTTTTAAAGAGCTGCTTAGAAATCTTGGAAATGAAGGATTATTGAAATTTTTTTAAAAAACTTGTATTGGAGGGGAGCCGGCGCTGTGGTGCAGCGGGTTAATGCCCTGACCTGCAGGGCCAGCATCCCATATGGGAGCTGGTTCAAGACCCGGCTGCTCCACTTCTGATCCAGCTCTCTGCTGTGGCCTGGGAAAGCAGTGGAAGATGCCCAAGTCCTTGAGCCCCTGCACCCACGTGGGAGACCTGGAGGAAGCTCCTGGCTCCTGGCTTTGGGTCGGTGTGGCTCTGGCCGTTGTGGCCATTTGGGGAGTGAACCAGTGAATGGAAGACCTCTCCCTCTGTCTCTGCCTCTCTCTCTCTCTCTCTCTTTCTCTCTCTCTCTGCCTGTCCTCTGTCTGTGTAACTCTGACTTGCAAATGAATAAATAAACCTTTTTAAAAAAACTTGTATTGGAGGCAGGCGTGCTGGTGCAGGGGGTGGAGCCACAGCCTGTGACGCCAGATTCCCGTACAGGTGCCAGTCGGAGTCCCCTGTGCTGCACTTCCCATCCAGCCCCCTGCTGTGGCCTGGGAAAGCAGCGGAGGATGGCCCAAGTGCTTCAGCCCCTGCACCCACGTGGGAGAGCCAAATGGAGCTCCTGCAGGGCCGGCATCCCATATAGGCTCTGGTTCAAGTCCCAGCTGCTCCACTTCCGATCCAGCTCTCTGCTGTGTCCTGGGAAAGCAGTGGAAGATGGCCCAAGTCCTTGGGCCCCTGCACCGCGTGGGAGACCTGGAAGCTCCTGGCTCCTGGCTTCAGATTGGCGCAGCTTCAGCTGTTGCGGCCATTTTGAAAGTCAACCATCAGATGGAAGACCTCTCTCTGCTTCTCTGTAACTCTGTCTTTCAAATAAAAATAAATGATTCTTTATTTAAAAAAAAGTTCATATGTTAAAAAAGCAAGAGAGAACTAACAGGAAACTAGTAACCCAAAATAATTATTAATTATGAATGCCAGAATAGAGCAACCTGAGGCAGCACATGTCTGTGCAGCGGTAAAGGTCCCAGTCAGGACACTAAACCCCACGAGGCCGCAGGCAGGGCGGGCGCTTCCCCAGCCCCCAGCCCGTGGCCAGGGGGTCGAGGGCTGTCCATCGCCAGGCCCCCTGCCCTGCGCCACTGCCTTCCGCAGTCCAGGCAAGGTCTCGGAGCCAAACAGGTGGACTCCGGTCATCAGCAGCTGGGCAGAGCTGGGCAGACGGAAGGGCCCGGGGCGCAGGGGGCGCCGGCAGCCTCGGGGCTGGCAGAGGGCACAGGTGTCCTTCGGACAAAAGCTTACCTAAAACTGGACACAGAGCAAATGCACCCACATCGCACAGGTTTTGGTGCCATGAATATCACATTCTTTGTCTGTAATTAAGTTAATAATTAATCGCAAAAGACAACCCAGGAGACAGGGGAAGATTTGGGAATTGCTACACTCTAGGGGTCGAAAGAGCGATCTCTCAGCCACTGGTTCACACCCCAAATGCCCACAGCCGCTGGGGCTGAACCAAAAGGAAGCCAGGACCTCGGGACCCGGTCTGGCTCTGCCCGCGGCTGACAGGGGCCAGTGTCAGCCGTCACCGGCTGCCTCAGCACGTGCGTCAGCAGGAAGAGAGACTCAGACCAGGCACAGGCCGTGGGGCCCAGCGCTGCCGACCGCCGCCCCAGATGAAACGCTTCCGAAAGAGATGCTGAGAACTCCCTCCTTGAGGGAACAGGAGATGCTGGAAAAATTATGAGTTCAGCCTTCAATGTACGAGGTTAGCAAAGACAAACCAAGGAAGCAGAGAGGAATAAACGCAGACCAGACACAGCCAGCAGCAAACCGCAGGCGCCCGGACCCGCGCGACACCCACAGGTGCCTGCAGGCTGCTCACCTCCTGCACAGAGAATCCTAAGAGAATTGCATGACCCCCACCCCGGGAGGCCCCAGCAGGTCCAGGCACCAGGTGCCCAGGGCAGTGGCCAGCATTCTTGTGTCCAAGAAAGAGAAAACGCGCATTCTTCCCAGTGCAGGCAGAGCCCAGTGAAGTCCTTCTCGAAGCTTTTCGAAGAGAAACTTTGCGAATGTTGAACACTGCCGTCGCCCAGAGCTCCTTCTCAGTGCGATTCAGCGAGGATCGGAGACCTGGGCGCTGGACCAAGACTCCAGGGACACCTGAGAGGGGACAACGCTCCCCAAGCTCCCGGGGAAGAAAGGGCAGCAGAGGCGCCAGCCCCATCCGGAGCGCGGCGGGCGGGAACGCGCGGCTGTGTCACCTGTGTCACTGTGGGACGCGTGTCTGGAAGCCACCTTCAGGAATCTGCAAGCTCTCTAAGAACGGGAAACGGGCACAGGTCCGGCCAGATTGACCGGAGCGGGGCAGGGGCGGGGAGGGAGGGGGAAGGGGAGGGGAGGAGCAAACAGTGGCTGACAAAAGTGAGAATGACCATGACCACGAAGAACCTCACCCAGGAATCTGAAAACTGCAAGGAAGGAATGGCCTTCAGGAAAGTAAAACCCCCAACAGGACCAAGAACCAAAAGCCTGAATAAACCTGCAACTGCTGCCTGGACTGAGTGGCCGGCCACACCTCCCACCTCCCCGCAAGCCCAGGAGGGGTTTCCCACGAGACCCAGGAAACCTTTGTGCACGGGAAGCATTGGAAGCATTGCGTTTTTAAGCGGCCAGTGTACGGTTCAGATGCAAGAATCGGCTGGGTGAACCGAGCCCAGGGAGAGACTGACGCACGACTCGGCCACGGAGCTCTGCTCTCTGCCCTGCAGAAGGAAATCCTACCGACCAGTAACAAAAAGCAGCCTGAAACTTAGAGCGTGTGAGGTACATGAACAGGAAGTTCACTGAAGAAACACACATCCAATAAACACAGGAGAGGGTGTTCAAACACGTCAGCAAATGTGGAACTAGAAATGACAGCAGAAGCAGCCTCTCACACACATGCACACGCATACACATGCTGCACACGCATGTCAAGTCTGCTAGTGACACAGTGTACCTCTCACACATGTGCACACACACCCACACATGTCAAATCTGCTGGTGACACAGTGTACCTCTCACACATGTGCACACATATGCACATATATGTCGAGTCTGCTGGTTACATAGGCTACCTCTCACACATGTGCATACACATGTCCACACATGTCAAGTCTGCTGGTGACTCAGTGTACCTCTCACACATGTGCACACACATGTCCAGACATGTCAAGTCTGCTGGTGACTCAGTGTACCTCTCACACATGTGCACACATGTCCAGACATGTCAAGTCTGCTGGTGACTCAGTGTACCTCTCACACATGTGCACACACATGCATAAGCCCACTGGTGACGAGTGTCCCCGTGCATGCAGATCAAGGACACTGGTGCTGTCAGAGGGCAGGCACTTTGGGCAGCATCTGGGGCCAGGAGGCCGAGCCGCTGAGACCTGACCTTTGCCAGGTGAGAGAGGGCCAGGGTCACAGGGTCCAGGGGTCATGGTCAGCCCCCGGAGCTGCCGCCCCTTTCAGGCCATCCTGCCTCTGAAAACACAAGGCTTCGTCATCTGATGGTGTATGGATGTCTTAACAAATCTAGATTTTTTTTACAATGATTTTTCTGAAACTTAAAAAAATCTTTCAAAATGTTTAATCCAGAGAGAAAATCCAGCCATCAAATGCCAACTGCTCGCGTGTGTCAGCACGAGTGATGTCAGAATTGCACGTCGGGAAGGCAGAGCGTGTATTTTTAGCCGCAATGCTGGCACGAGGTGCTGGGTGCAGCCACGTGAGCGAGCTCCCGGCCACGTCTCAGCCACGCGAAGCGGCCGGTCTCCTAGACGGAAGCCCAGTGCGGTGTTCTGGAGGGAGCCTGGGATTCCAGGACAACAAATCGGGTTTTCCCCACGTGCACAGACCAGAGCGCAGAAGGTGCTTTGAGAACCATGCCCCCCGTGGAGCCCTGCACGGGGTGGGGCCCCTGCGTCGGGAGCTGGAGCCGGAGGGAGCGTGGCCAGCATGGCACCGCCCGCCTGGTTCTACAGAGGATGTCATCTGGCACAGAGGTCTCCAACCTCGCTCGCCTCTGGTCTCCCCGGCCGCCCTGAGGCCTCCCCTGACTCTGGGGAGACTGTGGTCTCCCCTGGGAGGAACACAGCAGAGGCCCCAAGCTCCTCAGAGAGGTGCTGGGTTCCCTGGGGGCTGGGCTTTGCATGCTCAGGGCTGGGATCCTGAAGTGTGCAGAGCTCTGTGGCTGCAGAAGCAGGGAGGGCCTGCGCTCAGGCGCAGAGGGTTAATCCTAGCCTGCAGTGCTGACATCCCATACGGGCGCCAGTTCAAGACCCGGCTGCTCCTCTTCTGATCCAGCTCTCTGCTGTGGCCTGGGAAAGCAGTGGGAGGTGGCCCAAGTGCTTGGGCCCCTGCACCCACGTGGGAGACCCAGAAGCAGCTCTTGGTTGCCAACTTCAGATCAGCCCAGCTCCAGCCGTTGCGGCCATCTGGGGAGTGAACCAGCAGATGGAAGACCTCTCTCTCTCTCTCTCTCTCTCTCTTTCTCTCTCTAACTCAGCCTGTCAAATAACTAAATAAATCTTTTCTGAAAAATGAAGCAAGTGCCTTCCGTGCAATGCAGCAAAGGCTGGGGCCTCTGGAGGGAAGGGGAGTTGAATTCGCAGCCGTCGCACCCCTGTCGTGCAGGGAAGAAGCCCAGGTGACCAAGCACGGCCCCTCAGTTTAAGGCTCCGAGCGTCTGTCCGCGTTCACACAGCCAGCTTCCAAACGGTGCCCCGCGGCCCCCTCCTCTAGAAATCATCAGAGGAACGTGTGCAGGTGCACAGGGAGGGGGCGCTAGGCACTGAGGGGCTGAGAGGGGGTCTCGGGGGACCCAAAGGCTCCTGCTCCCCAGCTGCGCCCACCGCCCCACGGCTCACCGTCCCCACCATCCGCCTGCTCGGCACCCTCAGCCCAGAGCTGCCAGGAGCCACCGGAGCCACCCAGGCTGCTTCTGGGTACTCAGAGTGGTGCACACTTTAAAAAAGAACTCATTCATAGCCGGCGCTGCGGCTCACTAGGCTAATCCTCCGCCTAGCGGCGCCGGCACACCGGGTTCTAGTCCCGGTCGGGGCGCCAGATTCTGTCCCGGTTGCCCCTCTTCCAGGCCAGCTCTCTGCTGTGGCCAGGGAGTGCAGTGGAGGATGGCCCAGGTGCTTGGGCCCTGCACTCCATGGGAGACCAGGAGAAGCACCTGGCTCCTGCCATCGGATCAGCGCGGTGCGCCGGCTGCAGCGCGCCGGCCGCGGCGGCCATTGGAGGGTGAACCAACGGCAAAGGAAGACCTTTCTGTCTCTCTCTCTCACTGTCCACTCTGCCTGTCAAAAAAATAAAAAAAATAATAATAATAAAAAAAAGAACTCATTCATTAAATTGAACTGAAAGGCAGAGTGGCACAGAGAGAGACAGAGAGGTGGATCTTCCGTCTGCTGATTCACTCCCTGAACTCCTTCAGGACGTGGGGCTGGGCCAGGCCCACGCCAGGAGCCTGGAGCTCCGGCCAGGTCTCCCACGTGAGTGACAGGGGCCCAACAACTTGACCTTTCCCTACTGCCTCCCTGGATGGCCATTGACAGGAAGCTGGACAGAAGCAGAGGTGTGGCTCAAACCCAGACACTCCAGCGTGGCTGTGGCGTCACAGGTGGCAATGCAACCTGCCAGGCCACGACGCCAGCCCCAGGACTGGTGCACGGCCCAGCACGGAGGAGCCACAGCCTCACCCACAAGTGCACCCAGGGCTTGGGTGAAGGCGGCAGACGGGCGAGGGCTGCTGGGAGCAGGAGCGTGCATGGGTATGTTCAAGGCCACTGCTGGGAGGCGCAGGGACCTCCGTGGAACTTCCCCCTGCAAAGGGCACTGCTGGCAGGCCAAGGCCACTCTGTTAAGACAGCCACGGACTGCAGGTGCCAGGGACGCACGGCAGAGACGTCCGAGCGTTGAAGTCTCGTGCTCAGAGGTGCCGAGGGACAGCTATGCTAAATCTATCAGAATCCGTGTGATCGGGTTGGAACCGAAGGATTACTCTGGGGAAACGAGGGCCGGCTCTGGCCCAGTGGCAGAGACCGAGGACGTCGTCCTGGCTTCGTTCCAGCAAGGCTCTGGCTGGTGGAATACCTACTTCTCGAGGGCCTAACAACAGAAGTCATCAAAGAGAAGCTGAGGGCTGGAACACAGGGGCGGGCCTTTGCCCTTTCCTGCTCCTTCCAGCCACCTGCTCCAGCCCGGACCAATCAGAGACTGCGGCTGCCACGCTGTTGGGTGGGCCCTACTCCTGTGACTCGGGCTGGGCCAATCACGGTCTGTCCTGGGCCTTTCCTGGGGGCCAGTGGAAACAGCCGTCTCCCTCTGATGATTGGGTTATCTCGGGGGGCAGTGCCCAGGGCCCACAGCCTCCTGGTCAGCCTGGCCCTGCGGGAAGAGGGGCCGGGGGGAAGCCGGATGGCAGAGGAGCCGGCCAGGGCACCGCCCCCCAGGACGTTCCGTGTGTGGCAGCCTGAGTGGGGGTGCCTGCAGCTCGGGGAGTCCTAATCAAATCAGCTTTATTGTCAGGGGCTGTAAATGGCATTTAAAAAAATCACAGCTAATAATTCCTGAAATAGAAGTAGAGCTGTGTGCGATTCAGGCCGCTGAGGGAGAGTGAGCCACACTTCAGGGGCTCAGGAAACCCCTGCGTGTGTGTGCATACACATTACCTCCCAGTCTCCAAATCCCTCTGTCGTACACACACACACACACACACACACACACACATTCGGAGATGAACCAGGCCCCGGTGCTGGGCTGTCGTTGAACGACCCCGCGTGGTGACTCACAGAGTGCTACCCAGTCACTCGGGGGGAGTTCATAGAACTTCTGAAACAAGACCTGGCCCGCCCTCTTGGCATGGCTTCTGGATTGGTTGCTCGCGGCTGACTGCTCCCAGAAAATCCCGTGCCCTGGTGCGCCGGCCTTCCCGAATACAAGGCAGATACTGCCACTTCCTTCTGTGATGGGGCCCTTGGGGGTCTTCGCTGGTGACCTGGACTGTGCTGCCCCCTGTCGGGAGCCCAGGGGCTGGTCCCGGAGGGGAGGTCCTGCCCAAAACCCCCCCCCCCGCCAGCTCCCTGAGGATCTCCCGGCCCCAACGACCCCCAGACAAGAGGCCCCCGCCCTCAGCCTCCCCCGCAGCTCTCCACACCAGTGGGGCCACGTGGACCCAGAGCCGGCGCGGGCTTTCCCGTGGATCCGGGCCTCTGCCTTCAGGTTTAGGGAGGTCCCCGGTTCCAAGGCCCCTGGGGGTGCTGGGAGTCACTGCCACTGGTGGCAGCCGCCATGGCTGCAGGTCGCAGGCCTCGCCCGAAGCCCAGAGGCGCCGGAAGCTTCCATGCCAGCCACATACCCCGTCTCGTGGGTCACAGTGGATGACGCTATGAGGTCTGAGCCTGCGGAGACCACACCGGGCTGGGGGCTGAGGCCCTGGGGGAGGCCAGCTCGGCCTGGGGCCCGAGAGACCCCGGAGCATCACCAAACCAAAGCAAAGCCGTGACTGCACACAGGAGGGGTGGGCTGGCGTGGCGTGGCCTGGACACACTGCCCAGCATCCTCCTTGGCTGCACAACGCGTCTGGAGACCACCGCCAGGCAGGGCCCTGAGCTCCGTGACGCAGGGAGGCAGCCGCGGAGCAGGCTCATGGGGAAGACACACGCACCAGGAGTGACTCGGGCGCCACGGGCCGCGGGACCCAGCCGCCTTCCACCAGAGCCACGGGGACTGACGGGGCTGTGCCCACGCCAGGCTGGGACGCAGCTGCTACGCAGGAAGCCGGCCGAGCTGGCTTCTCCACCCGGAAGGAACTCCCCTGGGTCTCTGAGGTCGGCTCCCGGAACAAGCGCTCCCTCTAACCCGAGACCCAGCCCAGCTGGAAGGGGAAAATGTTGTCTTTGATTTTTATTTATTCACAGAGAAACTGTCCTTCGAGCACATTCCGAGCATTCCCAAGCAGCCCGGCCGCCCCGGGGCTCAGCCAGGCAGGGGGAAAGCACAGGCCCGGGTTGTCCGATGCCGAGTGCTGGAAGAGCCGACCGCACCCTGACAGCACCTCCACGCCGCCTGCGCCCCAGCCGCGCGGACAGCACCGGAGCCCGGAGAGCTCCGCCCCGGGGCCCTCGCCCCAGCCCCGCTGAGCAGGCAGCACTCGGTTCCCAGGCAGAGGACTCGCGGGCAGCCGACCTGCCTCTGCTTCCCCCACGAGATCGGCCGTGAGGATGGGGCCTGGGGCTACACAGCCATGCCCCACTCTGCACTCCCAGCCCCCCCCCGCCACGCCCAAGGCACACACACACGTGACACAGCCAGCACCCACCAGGGACTCGTCTGTGACTTTTTAAAGTCGGATCTTTTATTTTTAAAGCGCATGTATTTTATGTACTGCGCGCAATCTCCTACCCACTCGTTCACTCTCTAGATGCCCACAACAGCCAGGTCCAGGCCAAGCCGAAGCCAGGAGCCCAGAACCCAGTCCAGGCCCCCGCGGACCCTCGCACTTGGCTGTCACCTGCTGTCCGTCCCGCTGTGCATTCGCAGGGAGCAGACCGGGGTGCAAACCCGGCACCCCAGCGCTTAGCCACTAAACCTACAGTCGGGACCCTTAGCAGGTGCTTGGAAGCCTGTGGCTCCTTGTCCGGCAGCCGCCGAGGTGAGGGCGAGAACGGGCAGCTGTGCACACAGGTCTCGGGCCCCAGCCTGCGGAGGGCCGGCGGGCCCGCGGCTCCTCCTGCCCTCGGTCAGCACGTCCGGCGCCAGGGCCCAGCCTTGGCTGAGCTCCGGCCGAGCGCCAGGCATCGTGGGACGGGTGTGCGATGAATAGCTGTTGTTTCCGCCTTCAAGGACCTCATTGTCCGGCGCAAATGTGCAGGAGCCGCCTTGCCAGGGCACGCAGCACAGCTGGCGGCGAGGGGGCGGGCCCCGCGTGCGGTCCGTCCCTCTGCCGACGCCTGTTAGGAACGGCTGTGCCGAAGACCCGCGTGCGCCGTGGGGCTGCTGGTGTGCGGGAAACCTGCGGCGGGGGAGCAGGATGGGGAGGGGGCGCACGGCTGCGGCCGGGAGGTTCTGCCCCGCGCATGCGTGATGGGCTTTGAAGGCAGACGGTGACAGGTTCAAGACGCTGCAAAGTACAGGACTCGAAATAACCGAGCAACCGCTGAGCCACCAAGCACGGGGACGCGAGGAAATCGTGCTGCAGACGGCTGGGTTTCGCTTTTACGTGCGTTTTACCAGCAGGCTGGGCCCCTGCTCGCGATGCCCACGTCCCAGGCTGCTCGCTCCGGCTCCTGCCGCCCACGTGGGAGGCCCCGACGGGGCTCCAGGCTCCGGGGTTCGGCCTGGCCCAGGCCTGGCGGTTGCGGCCATTTGGGGAGTGAACCAGCAGATGGAAGACCTCTCTCTCTCTCAGTCTAACTCTGCCTTTCAAGTAGACGAAAAATAGGTAAATGAACATTTAAAAATACTCAGTGCTTAACTGATCTTTAAATAGAGGAAAAAGAAACACACAAATGATGGGACGATGATGCCAGTTCCAAGCGGTGGATTTAAATCCAGCCACAGCCCAAACGGTCTCAGCTGCCCAGAGGCTAAGGGGCCACGGAGAGCTGGAGCTGGCGGGGGGCCGCGGCAAAGGCGGAGACCCAGGCCAAGGCCGAGGCAGGCCCAAGGTTACCCAGCAGCCGGCACACGGGCCGGGAAAGCTACGCCATGAGCAGGCCTGTGTCCACGTAGCCTTGTTCGCTGATGCAAAGTTTGAATTTCATATAATTTTCCTGCATCGCAAAAATGCTCACGGCCCAGGCGTGGGCTGGGGGGGAGGGGCGGCGGGAGGCCCGTGCACAGCAGGGGGCTCCGGATACCGGGAGCCGCTGAACCTTTTTAAAGCTGGAAGACGAGTTTTGAATGATTTCACCCTAGGAGATGGCGCAGCCTGGAGGAGACAGGGGCTGTCAGCCTGTCCTCCGTGTGTTACCCGTGTCAAGGCGTCACACGGTGCCCCCGGTGACACACAGACTCATAGGTCGGAGTTACAGAGAGACAGAGACAAAGGGAGAGAGAGAGAGAGGGAGAGAGGTCTTCCATCCGCCGGTTCACTCCTCAAATGGCCACAATGGCCGGAGCCAGGCTGATCGGAGGCCGGGAGCCAGGAGCTCCATCCGGGTCTCCCACGCAGGCCACTTTCCGCTGCCTTCCACCCTGGGTCATTCTAAACTCACTTCTCGGGCTCAGGCAGGGCCTTCCGCATCCAGGCTCCCCTGACCGGGCACCGGGGACCTGCTGCCCCCCCCCCCACCGGGCCCCCGGCTCCTCTGCCAGACCTGACGGCTCTCACCCTTCTTGGCAGCCCCGGGGCCCCGGCTTGCTCATTTGCATCAGATGACCGGCATGGGGTTGCTCTAGCCTAATGAAAAGAGGCACACACATGGGACGGCCGGCTGGGTGGCTCCTCACATGGCCCACGTCCCCCACGTCTCAGAACCAGAGCAGGTCGGGGCGCCTCCCCCAGGACCCCCGAGACGTGGCCAGAGCCGAGCGTTCCTCGGGTCTCAGATGGAAGCCCCCCCCCCCAGGTCTCCCTGTCCCATGCCCGGCAGCCACTGCCCGAAGGCCCGGCCGCCTGGCTGGGGGCGGGAGGTGTCGGAGGCAGCCTCGTGTCAGTGGACATGAAGGCTTAATTCCTGTCCTCACCCCTCCTGCTGCCCAGGGGTCAGGACTACCATTTTAAAGCCAGAACTTGGAGGTGTGTTTCATTTATTTTTTTGAGATTTATTTATTTATTTGAAAGAAGCAGAGAGAGAGAGAGAGAGAGAGAGAGAGAGATGGAGATCTTTTATCCACTGGTTCACTCCCCAAACAGCTGCAACAGCTGGAGCTGGGCCAATCCAAAGCCAGGAGCCAGGAGCTTCTTTCGGGTCTCCAACGTGGCTGCAGGGGCCCAAGCACTTGGGCCATCTTCCACTGCTTTCCCAGGCCACAGCAGAGAACTGGATCGGAAGTGGAGCAGCCGGGACTTGAACTGGCACCCGGCACTGCAGGCAGCAGCTTTGCCGGCTACGCCACAGCACCAGCTCCTAGTGTGTTTTATTCATTTCATTTTGTAAGGACACACAGCTTCTTTCTTTAAAAAATTCTTTATTCATTTATTTATTTTATAGGCAAAGACAGAAAGAGTCACAGGGAGAGAGCCCCCGTCTGCTGCTCCACTCCCCAAACGTCTGCAACAGCCGGCCTTGGGCACAGCTGAAGCTGAGAGCCAGGATCTGCATCCAGGTCTCCCACGTGGGCGGCAGGGACCTAAGTGCTTGAGCCGGCACCTGCTGCCTCCCAGGTGTGCGTTGGTGGAATGCTGGAGTCAGGAGCGAGAGCCGAGACTTGAATGAGTGGGACACAAACTTCCTGGCCACCATGCCAAATGCCCGCCCTCCCTGGGGCAGCACCTAGGAGAATCCCCTCTGCCCGGGGCCAGGTGGGATCCCCAGCCTCATCACCTGGGGAGGAACTGCACCTGTTTCATGCCCACCAGGGGACGCAGGAGGGGGAGGGAGACCTGGACCCATCCCCGATGAGCCCCAGTCTGAATGCAGCCCGAGCACCCAGGTCCGTGCTGAGCCGCCCACCTGCCCATCCGGGACAGTCTCACCTTGCTGTCCCCAGTCTGAGCGGCTGGGCGCTGCCTCTCAGCTCTGTCTGGAGAAGAGATGCCCATCCGTCCTGACAGACGCCTGCCCGTTACAGCCGGCTGCCTCGGGGACCACGCATCTGTCTCACCCCTGAGCTCTTTCCTGTGCAGAGACCAGAGCCTGCATTACGGCGTCTCAGTGGGCGGCTCCGGCTGTGCCTGTACCAGCGCTCAGCAGACGGCTCCAGCTGTGCCTGTACCAGCCCTCAGCCAGGTCTGTGCCCTTGGATACGCCGCTGCCTGACTTGGGAGGGCTCCACAGCCAGGACAACAGGGCGCCTGCCCAGGACCCTGGTGGGTGCTGCAGGTGTCAAGTGAACGTTGGCACTGACTCCTCCCACGAGCGGTGCCTGCAGAGGCTTGGCTGCATGGCTGTGCCCCACGTCCTCCTGGGGGTCTCACGTTCTCAGCCAGATCCACGTTCTGTTGCTGGCGTCCAGAGACCCCTCCCAGCTGAGCTGGTCCTGGCTGCGACCTTGGGCTCAGGGTCCCCGCAGGAGACCGGGTCAGGCTGGAGGGCTGCCCACGGGGTCTGCATCTCCCTGCTCCTGGTTGCCTGATCAGGTCCAAGATGGCTCACAAGTCAGGAGCGCTCTGAGGGCAGAAGGCGGAGGGCAGAGGGCAGAAGGCTGGGGTCTCAGGTGGACGGTGCTATGGTCAGGCAGGATGCTGCCCCCTGGGGGACGCCCCGGGAAGCACAGCTCTCTGTGGGCCACAGCTGCGGAGACTCTAAGAGGAGCACAGTGGCTGTGGCTGTGGCCGTGGCCGTGGCCGTGGCCCTGGCTGTGGCCGTGGTCGTGGGTGTGGTGGCTGGAAACCCTCCCTGCGCCCCCCAGGGTCTCCTGATGCTCTGCTTCTTCCACTGAGAAGAGCAAGCCAGGGTCCTCAAGTCACCGGAAGCTGCAGGCTGGGAAAGGCGGGGGCTGAGAGAGGGAGGGGTGCCCACGGGCGGCCCGGGCCCGAGGGACTGAGTGTGCCTGTGTGCGTGAAGCTGTGCCTGTGTGCGTGAAGCTGTGCCTGTGTGTGTGAGTGTGTGCCTGTGTGTGAGAGTGTGCCTGTGTGTGTGAGTGTGTGCCTGTGTGTGAGAGTGAGCCTGTGTGTGCCTGTGTGTGCCTGTGTGTGAGAGTGTGCCTGTGTGTGCACCTGGCCTGTGTGAGGGTGTGCCTGTGCGCATGTGTCTATGTCTGTGTGTGCCTGTGTGTCTTTGTGGTGCATGTATCCCTTTGCGTGTGAGCCTGTGTGTGTCTGCACATGTTCTTGTGTCTGGCTGTGTCTCTGTGTGTGTTCACGAATCTCCCTGGATGCCTCTGTGTGCCTGTGTGTCTGTGTTTTCCTCTGTGTGTTTACGTGTATGTTTCTCTGTGTGTGTCTGCATGTGGGTCCATGTGTCTGTGTCCTGGCATGTGTTTCCATGTGTCTTTGTTTCTATCTGTGTTCCTCTCTGTGTGTCTATGCGCATGTTTGTGTGTGTTTCTGTGCATGTGTCCATGCGTCTGTGTGTCTGTGCCTGCATGAGCGTGTGTCTGTGTGTGTGTTTCTGTGTGTCTGTATCTGCGTGTTCCACTGTGTCTCTGTGTGTCTATGCATGCGTGTCTGTGCGTCTGTGTGTGTGTGCGTGTCTGTGCGTGTCTATGCAGGTATGCATGTGTCTGGAATGTGAAACAACTGAGGTAAGAAAGCAAGCCCTGGAGGGGCCGGTGCTGTGGTGTAGTGGGTAAAGCTGCCGCCTACAGTGTTGGCATCCCACATGGGCGCTGGTTCAAGACCCAGCTTCTCCACTTCCAATCCAGCTCCCTGCTAATGCACCTGGGAAAGCTGTAGAAGATGGCCCAAGTGCTTGGGCCCCTGCACCCACGTGGGAGACCTGGAAGAAGCTCCTGGCTCCTGGCTTCGGATCTGTGCAGTTCCAGCCATTGCGTCCAATTGGGGAGTGAACCAGCAGATGGCAGACCTTTCTCTCTCTCTCTCTCTCTCTCTCTGCCTCTCCTCTCTCTAACTCTGACCTTCAAATATATAAATAAATCTTAAAAAAAAAGAAAAAAGAAAGCCCCAGGTGACTGCCGCGTTGCCTATCACTTCTGCCATCAGGAGTCAACTTTGTGAATGTGTATTTGCTCCATGTGCTTGAATGGCAGAGCAAGAGAAGGGAGGGCGGGTTGAGAGAGAGGGAGGGAGAGGGAGAGGGAGAAGGAGAGGGAGAGAGGGGGAGAGGGACAGAGAGAGAGAGAGGGAGAGGGACAGAGAGAGAGAGACAGAGACAGAGAGAGGGACAGAGAGAGAGGGAGAGGGACAGAGACAGAGAGAGAGGGAGAGAGAGATCTTCCACATGCCAGTTCACTCCCCAAATGCCTGCAGCAACAGGGCTGGGCCAGGTCCATGCCAGGAGCCAGGAGCCGGGAGCCAGGAGCCAGGAGCCAGAAGCCAGGAGCCGGGAGCCGGGAGCCGGGAGCCGGGAGCCAGGAGCCAGGCGCGCCATCCAGATGCGGGAGCCTGGGCCACAGCCTGGGCCGCATCCGAGTGCCGCCTGGAGTCCCGGCTGCCCCGCTCCCCCTCGGGAGCCGTCTGCATGGTGCTATGAATCCTTGCCCGCCCTAGCTTCTAGAACGGTCCTCGCCCGAGCTGTCTGTCCTGGTGCCTCCTGGCAGAGGGGCCTGGGCGGCCCCAGTGGGAGCGCGAGGAGGGGGTCCTGGTGGATTCCGTGCCCTCTGCCCCTCCCCCCAGCCACGACCCGCCTTAGGCTCGAAGGCTTCTGGCGAGCACGCGAGGCCAGGACTAAGGGCACACCTGAGTGCTGAGGGCCTTGTATCGTGAGCCCGACACTCGGCTCCGTTGTGTTGCTGCCCCAGCCTGGCCCGTGGGCGGCCCCTCACCTGACGTGGCGTCTCCCGGACCCCACCGGGTCTCTCCGGCCTCCTCTTCCCCGCCGTCCCCCGTGAGGCGTCGCAGGGAAAGCAGAGGCCCCGAGGCCCCACTGCCTTCGCCCAGCGCCTGAGCCCTGGCCACGCGGCGAGCGGGCAGCCTCGGTAAGTCGTAGTTCCCAGCACATCCCGACGCACAGGTACCGGGGTGGCGGCCGAGGCGAGGCGGCTGGACACAACCAGCGAGCGGGCGGCACCGTTATCCCAGCGTCCACGCGGCAACCGCAGGGCTGGGAGAAACACCAGACACACGGAGACCCACCGGGCAGGAGCGGCAGCCCCTCCTGTGGGCGGAGCTCCAGAGTCACGCAGGGCGGAGTCGAGGGAAGCAGGTCGCCTCCAACAAGAGCCGAAGCCAAGGCACCAGGCCACAGCGCCGGCCCCAAATTGTGGATTTTAAAACTCAGCTTCCGTCAATGACAATAAAACGTTCAAGTGCCCAGGAAGGGACCCTACAGCCAGTGGCTTCCTGGGGCAGCACAGCTTCGTAGGGGGCATCAGTCAGCACTGGGCCAGCGGCCGGAGCCCAGCAGGGTGCCGGGAGCTGGGGCAGCGCAGTGCGGAGGGCCAGGGAGCCACCGCCTCCCACAGCCTCCATCTTCTGCCTCCCCTGGCCGGCATTGGCTGGTGCAGGTGAGGGAGGCACCGGCGGAGGGGGCATCATTGCACACCCTGGCGACAGCCACCACCGGCCCCCTCTGGGCAGGGAGTGGGCGTTATGAGCGCACCATGACCTGAGAAGCTGGGGCGCCCGGGCACCTGCGCTGCCCAGAGGCGGCCCCCGGCCCTGCTGCCCGGACAAGGAAGCAGAAGTCAGCCAGGCAGCCGACGGCCGCTGTGCGGGAGCGTGCGTGCGGCTGAGCTGTTGAGCAGAGTTCCGCGCCTGTGCCGGGCCCGTGCGGCCAGCGCCTGTGGGTCCGGAAAACAACAGATCCCAGGGACCTGACCTCCTGTCCCAGTGGGCCCAGCCCCGTGCTGCCGCGCACTCAGACCTGTGACGACTCGTGGTGCCAGGCAGAAACGGGTGCGGGCGGTCCCCTCTGCCCGGACTCTGCTGCAGCCGACGGTCACTACTGCTGTCCCCTCTTGGGCCTCGCTCGGGTAACACCCCGATCTCGTGCAGGCCCCGCGGTGAGGACTCAGCCGGCCAGGGGTCTGCCCCTATGCCAGGGCCCCACTCCCAGGTCAGGACCCCCACAGTGCTCTCTGCTGGCATGGACATCCGACACCTGCTGCCCCTGGGGCCCTGGCTCACCGGAGGAGGGGAGGCGAGCCCCAGGCCCACCCAGAAGCCGCAGCAGCAGGGGGCGCACAGCGATGAAGCCCCGTGTGCTCAGGGCCCCTTTCCCACTTCACCAGCCCCGGCGCTGTGTCTGTGCCGCGCTCTGACACCTGCCAGGAGCTGGCTGCCCAGGTCCCCGCCCCTTCCCTCAGTGGGTGGCTCAGGGGCTGCGGCGCCGGTGACACATGGGGTGTGGCTCCTCTGCCAGCCTGGGCCGGGGCGCTCGGTGCAGGGGCGCAGGGCCCAGAGCTCGCAGGCGCGGTCAGCGGCTGCCCCTGCACTGCCCGCAGCTCTGCTGGGCACGGGGTGGGAAGCCTCGGTCCGGAGCGTGGGAGTCACGTGGGCTCTGCCTTCCTCAGGGCGCACTTGGGGTTTGCTGTGTGGCCAGCCTGGCGGACCCCACGCCCCACCGCGCAGGCGGCGTCCCCAGCACCCGGAGGCCCTACAGAGCGGCCCGCTCCGCTCTCCCGTCCAACAGGCACTGACCTGAGCCCAGCTGTACCCCCGGGGGCCCAGCCGTGGCCAGCAGTCCCAGGGCTGCCAGGCCTGTGTCTCAGCCACTCTGCCCAGCTGTCGCTGTCACCCAGGAACAGGAGGGGGCACCTGTGGGGAACCCACCCAGGGAGGCAGACCTGGGCCAGGGCCCAGATGTTTTAAAAGAGATTATTTATTTATTTATTCATTCATTCAAAAAGCACACTAGGTTAATCCTCTGCCTGCAGTGCCGACATCCCATACGGGCGCCAGTTCTAGTCCCGGCTGCTCCTCTTCTGATCCAGCTCTCTGCTGTGGCCTGGGAAAGCAGTGGAAGATGCCCAAGTCCTGGGGCCCCTGTGCCTCCGTGGGAGACCTGGAAGAAGCTCCTGGCTCCTGGCTTCGGATCAGCGCAGCTCCGGCCGTTGCAGCCACCTGGGGAGTGAACCAGTGGATAGAAGACCTCTCTCTCTCTCTCTGCCTCTCCCTCTCACTGTCTGTAACTCTCTCAAATAAATAAATAATTTTTTAAAAAAAGGCAGAGTCTCAGAGAGAATAGGAGAGACAGAGAGAGAGACAGAGCGTCTTCCACCTGCTGCTTCACTCCACAGTGGCCAGAGGGGCCAGGGCTGGGCCAGGAGCCAGGAGCCAGGAGCTCCATCCGGGTCTCCCGCACCCGTGCAGGTGCGCACGTTTCTCACAGCTGTTCTCTCTGACCAACAGGGCTCCGTCCACCCCGAGAGACCAGCCCCACCCTCAGCCCCTCCCGAGCAGGGAGGCCCTGTGCCCCTGCAGGCCTGTGGAAGGAGACCAACAATGCATTTGCTCCATCCAGGGGCTCACAGCAGGACGAAGGGAAGAGGAGGAACCAGGCTGGGCTGCAGCCCCGAGAAAGGCCCCATTACCCCGCCCCGCCCCGCCCCGCCCCGCCATGGCCACAGTGTCAGGTGCCATCTGGTGGCCAAGGTGGAGAGGTGAGGGTAGGGGAGAGTCCATGATTGTCACCTCCCTCCCCCCACCTCCCTATCCCACCTCAATCACCCCCACCTCCCTCACCCCACCTCAATCACCCCCACCTCCCTACCCCCACCTCCCTCTTCTCACCTCCCTCACCCCACCTCCCTACCCCACAAACCTCACCCCCACCTCAATCACCCCACCTCCCTCACCCCCACCTCCCTGCCCCCACTTCCCTCACCCCCACCTCCCTCACCCCACCTCCTTGCCCCCACCTTCCTCCCCCCACCTCTCTCATCCCCACCTCCCTCCCCCACCTCCCTCACCCCACCTCCCTCGCCCCCACCTCCCTCTTCTCACCTCCCTCACCCCCACCTCCCTACCCCACAAACCTCACCCCACCTCAATCACCCCACCTCCCTCACCCCACCTCCCTCACCCCCACCTCCCCCGCCCCCACCTCCCTCTCCCCACCTCTCTCACCCCCCCTCCCTCTGAGCCCCCAC
The DNA here is from genome assembly GCF_051225735.1 of Oryctolagus cuniculus. NCBI lineage: Eukaryota > Metazoa > Chordata > Mammalia > Lagomorpha > Leporidae > Oryctolagus > Oryctolagus cuniculus. The sequence continues at coordinate 3,331,435 of NC_142870.1, forward strand.
TGCAGTGCGAGTGACCTGCTAGGACCCTGACTGGAATTCGGGTCCCCAGGTGGGGCCTGAATGTGACAGCACCAGGGACCCTGCAGGCCGAGGCCGCCAGCCCGGGAGCCCGAGCCCTCTCTCCCCACCTGGGCTCCCTGAGTTCCTGGGTCCCCGAGGCCTAGGGAGGCAGGGGCTGCGCGGCCGACGGGTCTGGTTCCGGCTCCGGCTGCCCCACTTGGCAGCTGTTTGTGTGGGGTCACCAGCAGCCCCGCCCCGGCTGAGCACCGCGTGCGCAGGCTCAGGGAGGCCGAACCAGAAAACCCGGCGGAGGCTGCGGCGTCTCCTGAGCTGCGCCCGCCCCGCAGCCACCACACAGGGGCTTCCCGACCTCCCACTGCGGCGACGTGAGCACACACACACACCACACACATACACACACTCACACACTCACACCACACACACGCACACACACATGCACATACACACACTCACACACACCACACACACACACACCACACACCACACACACACTCACATACACATACACACACTCACACCACACACCACACACACCACACACACACTCACACTACACACTCACACATGCACATACACACACGCACACACATACACACACTCACACCACACACTCACACACTCACACACACACGCACACACACACACTACACACACGCACACTACACACTCACACACATACACACACACCACACACTCACACTACACACCCACACACAGATACACACTCACACGCACACACCACACACACACCACACACACACACCACACACTCACACGCACACTCACACACACATACACACACACCACACACACGCACATACACACACTCACACCACACACCACACACACACTCACATACACATACACACACTCACATACACATACACACACACACCACACACACATACACACACACTCACATAACACACGCACACACTCACACCACACACACGCACACTCACACACATACACTCACAACACACACTCACATGCACATACACACTCACACCACACACACACCACACACACTCATGCACACACACTC